>NC_089827.1:13829352-13989352 GCF_035046505.1 Tiliqua scincoides | reverse complement strand
AGATGAAGATTGTCCAATGTCCTTGGTGACAACAGCGAATCACAGTCCAGAATTGGAAGACGATAGAGAAATTGAAGAAGAGCCTTTATCTGAAGATCTGGAATGAATAAAGACTTTAGAAACCTCAAAATGAAGGGACATATCACTGACCTTCACAACCACTCCATAACCATGAATATTTGACAAGTTTTTACTGTGACTATTTATTAAGCATGGATAAAGGAGAACAACCCTAAAGGAACTCATTCAGCCAGCCCTTTGGGAATCCAGTAACAAACAGGCAAATCGCTTGTTTTTTTTCTTTCTTTCTCTTTTTTTTAAAAAAAGACAGACTGATTTTCTTGAGAAAAAAAACTGTTTATATATAATGGCTTGCCCATTTAAAAAAATGTGGCTATCAAGGGTTCATGAAATGACTGAATATGAGGATACATGTTCTATAGAAAGCAAATGGGCCTCATATACTGCCAAAAATAGTGTTAGTTTCATCAATGTGAAAAATTCCAGCATACAGTAGTTGTAATAATGTTAGAACCAATTGCTGGTCAAGTTCAACTCGTTGCTATTGTTTTTAATTTGCACAGGAGTAGTATCAGAAATTAGTGTCACTGCTTGTATCTAGCTGAATTTTAAACAACAGAACATTAGTTTTTTATGTTGGTGCCACCAACTGTAAATGACATAAGTTAGTTAAAACAAAAACCACAGTAATTAGACTGTTGCAACCATCGAAAAACCTTTTTAAGCTTCCAGTCTGTGCTGTTAGTGTTAAGATGTAAAGTGCAATCCTAAGCTAACATTGTCTGTGCAAGCACCATAGAAACATTTGCATATCTGCATATATCTTACAACTGTACTCTTTACCTCCTTGTGATAAAGCTTTGTCTACCTGCAAACACAGTCAAAGGCTACAGCTGCAAACCAAAGCCTACTCTAACAATGGCCAATAGCTCAATGACAGAAGCAGCCACATGCCTTGGTCAGCCTTCTGTAACTTTAATTAGTACAAAGGAACCTTTTCCATGAACTACCTGCTGTTTTCTGATGACCTCTGGGATCTTTTCATTTAGCCCTAGACCAAGAAACAAATATGGGGAAAAAAAGTCAATTTTGTCATAGTGTAATCTTCTGAGGCCAAAAGTTGATCTTTAAATGCAGTGAAGATTTGCTTTCATTTTAGGGCAGAGGTGGGAACAAAAGTCTGGGCAGAAGTTATGATAGAAAGCAACCAATATGGATCACTGACCAAAACAATTATGTACTTGATGCAAATGCAGATTGCATATTGTTATGTAAAATATGTTTTTTTAAATTATGTTCCCTCCCCATTCAGGCCGGTTCTCTCTCCCCCCCCCCCCCCCGTGGTGAATATATGTTGTTAGAAGTCTTGTATGGTCTTAATCTTCGTTGTGTGCTATTTTTTATAGTCTTAAGTTATAATGACAAAAAAAAGTAGGAACCAAACATAAAAAAGGTCTAGTAAAGCCAAAAATTAATTTCATATTGATTTAAAGTAATCTAGGTAAGTTTTTACACTGAAAGCAAAGATTATAGCAATTGTAGTCCATGGTATTTATTTTCAGTCAAACCAAAGTTACATATAATTCTGCCTCTGTTTATACGGGATACTAACACTAACAATACACTCCCTTTGGAAGACTTGCACAGGCCAAAATTGTTGGAATGCTAGTTATTATTACTACTACTACTACTACTACTACTACTACTACTACTTTATTTTGACAACTCCAAACCCAAAAATACAATGACACATTAATAGTGTAGTTGAGAATAGCATAGTCAGACGTTTGCTGAAAACCTAGAAATTTTACGTGTTGCTTTTCATGTGCCGTGCCAAGTCTTGATAACACTTTCCCCCCCAACCAAGGGACCTCATAACCTGATGATGGTTATTGCTTTACAAACAGTTTCTTTCCACAGAAGGTGGCTGCTAGAGCTTAACATAGGTACCAGTTCCACAAGTTGGACTTGGGTCTTGCAAACTAAGCTCATTGTATTCTTTTGCTGAAATCAGCAAAGAGACTTAAAGAGAAACACAGTCATCTATCACGCCAAATAAAAGGACGAAATGGCTTTCAAAAGGGTTTTCCCACTTACCCAAAAGGCTTTCTGAAAGCTTCTACCTCTGCAAAAGAAAAAAAACAAAACAAAACAAAAAGAAATTAGAACAATTATGGCAGATTGCATGAAGTGTGAGAACATCACAGTAACTGCTACTTTTCATTATGTTTGTCTTTGGGTCATGATAAGAAGGTTTATAGTAATTACATCAAAAGAAAGATTTACCATGTGAATGATGGGGTTTTTTTTTCAGTCTGAGATCCCTAATGTGGGGATGACCTGAAAGTGACTAATGTTTCTTTCAAGTGCATGTTCAAAAGACTTTGATGGACTGGAAGTAAATGTGATAATTGGACCATCAAGAAGACGGTGGCCTAAGACTACAATGCTAAAGTATGCATACCTCAGTTACAAACCTTTTTGAAAGGAAGTCTCAGCCACAAGAATGCATATACCTGTAGAGTTTTGCATGGGTTTTATATAAATACAATTTAAAGAGAAAAAAAAATAGCTGCTTGCACATTATACCAGAAAAACCTCCAAAACTGCAATTGCTTTGAAAAAAAAATAGACTTTAGGTTTTTTGGAGTTTTCTGAGATGCTTGGTCTGTATTTTGATAATTGTGCATATTATGTAAAAATGTTGGTGGACCCATAAATGACCAGACTTTTTCTAAGAAAAAAAAGTTGCTTTAATGCATTTCATGAATTTTTACTCTGATATCATTGCTTGCTAGGAATAGCAAACCTGCTTTTCTGCATCTGCTTTGCGTAGCTATTGTAAGGCTTTGAACTAATGTATGTATTTATTGCTTGAACTTCTGTGCATACCTTATAAAGCATAATGTCTGACAATTTAAATGGCTCATGTATTCTTGCTTCTATCATAAGCTGATAATGGGGACTCTGATCTTTTGTATACAGCAAATTTTAACTGTAGCACAAACATCTGTTTATGTATTGGTGGAATATACCTGTTTTATTTATCTTTTTTGAGGTAAACTAATTTTTGATACTTTTCATTACTGTGTACTGTGTTCATACCTTGAATTCTCTGACGTTAGAAGTCATGGTTGAGAATTGTAACAGCTGTTTGTTCGTTCTGTATTCATGGCTCTCTCACTGCTGAATAAAATAAAAGGACCAAACCTAGGATTTGAAAGAAAACTGTCTACCTCTAACACCAGGGAGTTATCAGATTTTATTTTACATAGTTTTAGTCTACAAAGACACAATTGCTTAAACCTAGTGGGCTTAAGGCTTATATTCAGTGTGGTTGAATTCATGGCACAGTTGTACTGTTTGAAAATCAATTAAAATTTCATGTGAATGTTACAAGCATTAGGTAGAATTACCACTAACTGGGTTTTCTTTGGATAACTCCGATATGGAGAAGTGATCATCAGCATTCTGAGTCTACAGCTGCTTAACTTCATAAGAATGCATTTCTTTGTGATTAGGGAATGAAGCACAGCCAGCTAGGACTACAGCAACTGAGCTGTACTTAAGAAAACCAAAAACCACGGTGGACTTTAATGTCTCTGGTCAGAATCAGCCTCAAGCTCCCAAAGTCCGTTTTACTCAAGATTCCTCAAATTGGGCATTCACATTTTGGAGAATTTACTTCAGGATTTAGGCACATTCCAATACTAGTGTACATTTTTTTTCCTTTTGGGAAAGGCTAGCGTTATTAGCTTCTAAAGCACACGTTCCGTTCACCCTTGTTATTTCAAGAGTTCAAATCAGAATGGGTTTTGTCAATAAAATCAGGCATATTTAACAAGAAAATAAAAGATGTAAATTTTACTATAGTATTAATGTAAACAGTGTTTTCACTGCTGCTGGATGTAAAAAATGTAAATGAAACCATTTCATTCACTTGCTTAAGTTTCTGGTGTATAAATAAAAAGTCTAATTCTTTTTGACCCATTTATAACCCACAGGGTTTTTTTTTCCCTGGGAAGCTCATTCTTCCACCTCGCGAGCCCCATTCCAATGTGTTCATTCAGGAGTTGTACAATTCGTGGCCAATTTGTTTGGAGGTGCCCAGAGGGGCTCTGAAAGGAAGATTAAAAGCAGAAATCTATTCTCTACTTCAGTGGTTCCCAAACTTTGGGTCGGGACCCATTTTTGGTGGGTCACAAAACCGATAAGCCAATAGCTATCAAGGAAAATGTATTGAGCTTAATGGGAAAAAGAGCAGCATGTGCATGTTTACTCATGGGTGAGTGAGCATGCCTTGGTCCACTTCGAAGGGTAGGCCAAGGGGAATGCAACGTCACTAGAATGGTCCCAATCTGATGAATGTAGGCGCCAACAAACTCTCAAGGAAGTTCCCCCCCCCCTCCATTCAGGCTGACAAAGAAAATGTATTAAACTTTATGGAAAGCGAAACTGAGCCACATATGTGCATTTACTCATGAGTAGGTGAATGTACTTTGGCTCTTATCAAAGTCCAGGCAACGGGGAACACAAGGCCCCCAGAATAGTCTTGATTCAATGAACGTGGAACTAAACAAACTCTTCAGAAGGTGCCACCCCACCACCACAGTAAAAAGGATACAGACAGAGGAGTAGCTGGTAAGGTAAAGTGTTGGTTTTTCTTTTTGTCTTGTAAAGCTAGGTGGGTCCTGATAGTGTGTCATTTTAAAAAGTGGGTCCTGGTGCTGCAAAGTTTGAGAACCACTGGTTTATTTTATTAAGAACTGCATGAGGGCCTTTGCCTGATGCACATGCAATATACTCAGTGGTACCTACTGAGAGGATGTGACATCAGCAATACTGTCTGCATCTCGTGCTGCTTTTATTAGGAAAGAAGCGGTTGCAAATCTATTGGCCATTTTAGGTGTGCATCCCCAACGTTTTAAACCTAAAAATGTAATGTGGCAAACATGGGCTTCCAATCACATGCATCATCTATATAGATGTTTTTTACTGGGACTCTGTGTTGCATCAGGAAGTTGTAATAGGTTGCCGCTTCTTGCTGAGCAGCCACTGAGTAAGTGTTGAGTTTTGTGACTATTTGGGTTGTCTTTCCAGTCTTGCCTCTGAGTAAGGTGTGAAATGGCCCAAAGATGTATGATCCAGAAGGTTACAAGCAGAAGGGGGGGAGAGAAATACTTATTCAGGTCTCTATGCATATTATACAGGGTCCTGACTCCTTTGCACATGGCTTGATTAGCGCAAGAGTCACATATGTGCTTGTGTGACGGGCAGAAGATTTCTGGATTATAGCCATCACCATGTCCTACATGGATATTTAATCTTTTACATCTATATTGTGTGGCCCTGATTTTTGTATATCTCTCAGGCTCAGTTCTGCATTCAGAGAATGTTCTATTTATTATGTATTTCTTGCATATATAGATATCTGCAAGGGATGCCTCACATTTTGCAGAAGCTGCCTTGGCCGTCTGTCTACATAGTCTTAACACAAAAAGCAAGTATGTATTTGTTTATTTCAACAATTTCTGTCCTGCACTTTCCCCGTCCTATTAGGGAGTCACTCAAGGCAGCTAGCAACAGAACTGAACTATGTTCAAGTCACTTGAAACAAAAAAACCAAATATAAAAATACAGAGATAAAACAGTGTATAAAAACAGATATTGAACAGCAGTGGGAAAATAGAAACATACAACAGCACCAGAAATTGGAGGGGGCGAGGAGGAAGACTAACTGAAACAAAAAGGCAAACAGCTGGTGTCAAAACTGCAATAGCAACAGCGCTGACCTCACCTCTTGAGGGATTATCTGGGTGCCGCCACCGAGAAGGCCGTTTCACATATCTCCCCCAGATGTGGAGGAGGGACAAGTAAAAGGACGCTCTCTAGTTATCTTAGCTGCCCTGGGTCCTTTGGGGAGAAGGGCGGGGTATAAATAAAGTTTTATTATTATTATTATTATTATTATTATTATTATTATTATTAAGATGATGATGATGATAATAATAATTGATAGGTAGTTTTATGTTGGGAAAGGCAGTCCTCCAAATACTCTGGCTCAGAGCTGTTCAGGGCCCTGAAGTCCAAAACCAGCACCTAGAATTGCACTTGGAAATGTATCGGCCACTAGTCACTGTCTTGTCCAGATTTGATTTCAACTTGTTAACTTTCATCCAGCCCATTATCAACTCCAGACAACAATTCAGAATATCAGCAACCTTTCTATTACCAGGTGGAACTGAGATATAAAGCTGAATGTCTCCCATGCATTAATGCACCCATGCCTCCTGAAGATCTTCCCCAGTGATTTCATGTATATGCTAAAGAGCATGGGGGACAGGAATGAACAATGCAGGACCCCAGAAGCCAACAGTTCAGAAGGCAAGCAAGAGTCCGCCTGCATGACCTTCTGGAATCTCTCCTCCAGGAAGGATAGAAGTCTCTGCAAAATATTCCATTCTCATCCCCGCTACGTAATCCAGAAGAACTTCATGGTCAATTGTATTGAAAGCCACTGGGAAGTCCAGCAGAACCAATAGGGATGCAGTTCTCCTGTCCAGATCCCAGTGTAGGTCATCAACAAGGGTGACTAAGGGTGCAATCCTAACTTGTGCTCGAAACAGTCAGGCCAGCAGGCCTGCGCTATATCCAGCACAAGTGTGAGCTGTCTGAAGCTTGGCTCTAGGCAAGGGAAAACTTTTCCCCTTACCCCAGAGAAAGCCACAGCAGCCCCAATGGGTCTACTTGGATCTGCACCACCTGATGAGGTGGTGCAAATTCGAGCATAAGAACATAAGAACATAGGAACAGCCCCACTGGATCAGGCCATAGGCCCATCAAGTCCAGCTTCCTATATCTCACAGCGGCCCACCAAATGCCCCAGGGAGCACACCAGAGCACATGAGCAGCACTGGACTGCCCTGGGCTGCCCGGGAAAGAAGCTAGGATCCAGCATAAGTGCCTGATCCTGGCCTTGCTTCCCACTCTCTGCCTGCCTCCAGGAATAGCTGCCCTCCTCCCAACTCGAAATGCCTCCCTCCCGCCTCCTACCCAGGGCCCATGTCAGCATAAGGAGGCAGGCACATGTCCATGTGCCGGCCTAACTTCCCATATGTTGGTGCAAAAGTGCTTTACAGCACTTTCACGACAATGTTGGGCCAGTGCAAGGGACTTGCATCAGCCCAAGGGCACTTCTGAATTGTGCCCTATGGCTATAATCCTATGCACACTTTTCCTGGGACTCAGTGAACACAATGGGGCTTACTTCTGAGTAGACATGCATAGGATGGTGCTGTATGGCAGCTTCTTTTCCAAACCCCAGCCAGAAGTCAGATGGAAATGAGTCCTGATAATCAATTTCATCCATGGAAACGGGTTAACATTACCCACTTGTCCAAAAATGGGGTCTTGAGACTAGCCAATAGTCCTCCAATACAGTAGGATCAAGAAGGCTTTGGTTTTGTTTGTTTGTCTGATTGTTTTTCTGGAGAGGGCACACCACTGTCACCTTAAGGCAGGGGCGTCCAAAGTTTTTGGCAGCAGGGCCACACTGTCTCTCTGACACTGTGTCAGGGGCCGGGGAAAAAAAAGAATTAATTTACATTTAAAATTTGAATAAATTTACGTAAGTTTACATAAATGACTATATTAAAGATGAACTTATATGACTGAATGAAGGTCTTGCAATAGCTCATGGCCTATAAAAGGCCTTGCACAAAGCAAGGCCAGCCTTTCCTTTGCTGCCACTACTACATCACAGACGTGAAACAGCAAGCAGTGGAGGGAGCCCTCATCCCACAGCTAACGCGAGAGGTCAAACAGTCACCCTCACACTGAGAGCAGTTGCGTCAGGCCAGAGTGGGCTCCAAAAAATCTCCAGAGGGCCAGAGGCTCATTGAAGACTGGGGGATCCCTGAGGGCAGCATTGAGAGACCTTGAGGGCCGCAAGTGGCCCCAGGGCCGGGGTTTGGGCACCCCTGCCCTAAGGTATTAACACCCCCCAAAGAGGCGGTATTAATACTTCTTACTCACTTGGTCAGTCCCCGCCAGGCAGATTTTCACTAGTTAAAATGGGAATGAGTCCATCAAGGATGCAGACAACCATACACTGCCAAGAACCTTGTGCATGTGTTCAGGCTGTAACACTTGAAATTATTCCATGATGATGCAGTAAGCACAGGCAGAGAATCCATCAAATGACTCTGCTAATGCAGAGCAAATTAGTCACAGCAGGCCACTGAGTCATCTACTGTATCTCTGTGCAGATGTAGAAGGTGCTGCACCTCTCAGAAATGCTCTGCTAGACAGCTCTCCACTGATATGATAGTAGCAGGAAAGTAGTTTTTCTTCGCTGCCATCATTGCAACTTGAAGGTTTTAAGAAAGGTAATTATCTACTCAAGATATCAAGCTCTACTTTTGACTCTTGCATCTCTCCTCCCTTTCTCTACCTTCATAGTCCAGCAGAGGCTGAAGGGTAGCAAGCACACTAGCATAACTGGGGGCGACCGCGACAGAAGTTACAGGGCCTTGGGTACCAGGTCTCCAGGGCATGTAGAGAGTACCAGTTCTCTGGTGTTTAAGAGCCCAGTCCAATGGGCCATGGTGCCAGAGCTCCTCCAGGCAGTCGCAAAAGTGCCTTACTTCTGCACCTGCGGAACTAACACGCCATCAGTGCTGGGCTTCAACACCCGAAGATTGCCATCCAGAGCTCCTGATAGTGAGTATGCCTCCAAGTCAGTGGCAGGGCTTTTGGCAGCAGGATGGGAGCAGAACTGGGTGGGGAAGTGGAGGAACAGGCTTGGGAAGAGGGCAGAGACAGCAACAGGCTGCTATAAAGTTAATGAGGACAAAAACTTAATTCTTGGCCAGAGCACTGTCTGTGTGGAGCTTTCATGGTCTTCCCATATCTGTGCATGTGTTCTCCAGCCCCGAAAGCTCACATTTATTTCAGTGTTCAATCTTAGAAGTGTTTTGCATCTTTACCTAGAAGTTTGGCGGTGTTTTTGTGACCGGAAATACGCTGTAGGACTGTAACTCTTGTTTACGTATGTCAATTAGCCTACGGTCCAATTGGTTTTGTTCTAAGTAGTTTCGTTTAGAGTCGTTTCCAAGGACTTCGTGACAACTTTAAGTGAAGACTTGCTGTAGCGCTTTGATGCGACAGTAGAAAAGATGGCAAATAAGAAAGCTACAGAGCATAAAAAGTCATTAAGAAAGAGGTTGGGCCAATGGATGAATTTCTCCAACTGGCAATCCTTTTTTTCATATAACATTGTCCCTCTTGTTGGTGGAAGAGACATCCACTTACCACATGGGCACAGTTCGTTCCAATCTCATGTGTATCCGTTCCATAAGTCTGCTATTGAAGGTGGGAAAGTTACTCTCCTACCTCCCATATGACTATACTTGTTTTCAGCCTACTGTCTGAAATCCTAGTTACACTAAACTAGAAGGCGTATGTTAGGAGGTTGATTTGACTGGGGCCATCACTCCACAGAAAATACTGACTGCCTACAAGCCTTGTGCTGCTGTCATCCTTTGAGTCTGTTGAACAAACTATGTTGTTTCAGTGCCCATTGCATCAGCTGTCATTGCATCAATAAGAAGCCTCTGATATACAAATACTGCCAATCAGTATCACTTCATAGGAAACTAAGGGCCCAATCCTATCCAATTTTCCAGTGCTGGTGCAGTTGTGCCAGTGGGGCGTGCACTGCCTCCTGTGGTGGAGGGGCAGTCACTGGAGCATTCTCAAGGTATGGGAGCATTTGTTCACTTACTATGGGGCTGCAGTGTGGCTACACTGGAGCTGGGAAGTTGGACAGGATTGGGCCCTAGAGCTGCAAAGATGCGACCGCTGTATGCCCAGAATGCGGTCATCATCCAGATGGCATCTGAGCATTCTGCCTGGGCATTGCACAAAGTCCTCCTTGTTCAGAGGACAGGGACACTTGAGCCTGCTGCCTGGCATCCCAGATGGCTGCGCGACAGGACATCCAGGCAGATACAACTGCCCAGAGCGTCCAGGTCCTCCAAACAAGGAGGACTTTGCACGGCACCCAAGTGGAACCGAAAGGTCCGCTCACCAGGTGGACAGATCCACCCAAACTCTGGGGGGCATGCCCCCAGCCCCCAGGCCAGGGTTAGAGCAGCCCTGCTCTACACCAGCATTTCTCAAACGATGGGTCATGACCTGATTTTTGGTGGGTCATGGGGCCAACACAAGAGGATAAGCATTTGACAACAGAATCAACTGAAAAGAAAAAATCACAAAGAAATTATGTGTGCTAGTATGATAAATGAAACTGTAGTAGGCCAATCACCAGTCCTTCATTCTTTCAATTGTTTGTTTCAATTGTTAATGCCCGGAGGCTTTGTAACAGTTAATTCAGGATAAAATGGAGCTGCAGGGTGTGCTCTACAGAGGCAAGAATTAAACAAAGTCTTGTCTGCATTGAACAATTGTTATGAAGAGCTTTGTCTTTGCTTTGGAATTCTGTGTACTGTTCCGGTCAACACACCTCAAAAAGTTATCTCCCACCACCCAGGCCAGCTGCTATCAATGGAACACACAGAGGAGTAGAGAGTCAAAATAAATACTTTACTCACTGTTCATAATAGGCTATGTGCATCTTCTGAATGGGAACAGGCTCTCTAACACTTGGGAACAGAAAACCCAAGAGCAGTGTCTTTCATGTGCAAGTATGGTGAGGTTGGCATGCTAGGCAAAGAGCTTTGGCACAGAACATCCTTCTTCTTTAGCATCTGGAAAGAAAGAGAGGGGTGTGTGAGGAGGAAGAGATGAAACAGAGTTAAAGATCCCACCACCTGCAAGAACCATAGAGAGGACAGATAGATGGTCTCAGGTGACTGGACAGTACACTGCCTCACCCCCAGAGTCCTGCAGGTGGCAATGTACCCAAATTCCAACAGATACTTGGCACTCCTTCAGGCTTAGGCCAGACCTGACCAACATCAGTTGCCAGTTAGACTGTCCTAATAATGTCAGCGTGGAAAGAGAGAAGGGATTAGTCTACTGGGTGTTGACGTTAGACATTGAAGCCTCCATGTTTTAGGCAATTTTGTTTTTTCTCTCTCCATGACAGTATGTAAAGGACATGGATGGTGGAAGCTTCACAGGTTTCTGAGACGCAAGTTCTTCATAACAGCACTTCTCCAGCCTTTGGCCATCATACAAGTTCAGAACGAGAAGGTGAGAAGGTGCACAATACACTTAGAAACATGGAACATCGTGGAGAGATCCTTGCCACTAGAATAACTAGAGAGGGGCAAAATGGAAGTACGGCAGGTGCCACAATGCGTTGTGTAAGCAGCCCCTCCCACTTGCCATCAGAGCCATTCCGGGCAGTGACGGCAATGTGCGGGAGACACCCTTTGATTTGATGAGAGTCTGCACATTGCTGTCGCTGCCTGGAATGGCTCTGATGGTGAATGGGAGATGCTGTTTACAGAGAGTCTGGTCCAACAAGAAGCTGACAGAACATACCAAGATCTAGGTCTACAGAGCTTGCGTCCTGAGTACACTTCTGTACTGCAGCGAGTCATGGACTCTTTGCTAACAACAGGAGAGGAAACTGAACGCATTCCACATGCGCTGCCTCTGACACATTCTCGGTATCACCTGGCAGGACAAAGTTCCAAACAACACAGTCCTGGAACGAGCTGGAATCCCTAGCATGTATGCACTGCTGAAACAGAGACGCCTGCGTTGGCTCGGTCATGTTGTGAGAATGGATGATGGGCGGATCCCAAAGGATCTCCTCTATGGAGAACTCGTGCAAGGAAAGCACCCTACAGGTAGACCACAGCTGTGATACAAGGACATCTGCAAGAGGGATCTGAAGGCCTTAGGAATGGACCTCAACAGGTGGGAAACCCTGGCCTCTGAGCGGCCCGCTTGGAGGCAGGCTGTGCAGCATGGCCTTTCCCAGTTTGAAGAGACACTTGGCCAACAGTCTGAGGCAAAGAGGCAAAGAAGGAAGGCCCATAGCCAGGGAGACAGACCAGGGACAGACTGCACTTGCTCCCAGTGTGGAAGGGATTGTCACTCCCGAATCGGCCTTTTCAGCCACACTAGACGCTATGCCAGAACCACCATCCAGAGCGCAATACCATAGTCTTCCGAGACTGAAGGTTGCCAACAACAGTGTAGCATCTGCAATACTTACCATTTTGCCCCCCGCCATAGCTATGCCACAGATTCTTGTTTCGTTAATATCTGGCCAAATCAGGTGAGAAAGTCACAAATCAAAGACTTGGATGAAAATTTTCAATGCATTGCCAATAAGCACGAAGAAAAATTGAGCCCATCAGTCACCTCTCCCAAGTCGGGAATACAACTGGCATAGGAGAAGGACCTGGAGATAGCAAGAGCATGCTTGCTTCTCCCTCCTTAAAAGTTGAGTACAAACATTTAAATGTGTTTAAGTGTTTAAATGTGTTGGAAGTGGGTTGAACGCATGCTCTCTGCCCTGAAAACAGTTGCCTTGGATTCAGCCAGCATATGTTCAAATTGTACACATTTTAGATGTGGGCTGTCTCTGAATGCCAGATGCAAGGGAGAGCATTGGATTGCAGGTCTCCTGTTGTCTTGTGTGCTCCCTGGGCCACCTGGTGGGCCGTTGTGAGATACAGGAAGCTGGACTAGATGGGCCTTTGGCCTGATCCAGTGGAACTCTTCTTATGTTCTTACAATTGTGCTGAACTCCATGTTTAACATCTTAGATAAAGTACACACACTTCTAGAATTCAGAATTTTTGTGTCTGTTTGCATTACTGACTTTAATCCCATGTAATTCCAATGTTAATGCAGCTGTTGGTATTGTGATTATTCATTTGTAAATTGGTGTCCTGTTTGTGCTGAGGATGTACCCTCTTGAGAATCTCTTCTTGCATCTTTGGAATTTGATTAATCTCACTTTTTATGCATTACAAGTCATTTTTTTCTGAGAATATGAGTTTAAGGATTCCTAAGGTATTATATCAATGAATTTATTTATGTATTTATTTAAATAATATATCCCACCTTTTCCATGCCAAGACAAATGATCAAGGCAGCTTACAAAGTTTCATAATAAAATGTACAAATGCAACCAATGAGTAAAATCATTAATAAAAACAATAAACATAGGGGGGTAGACTATTTGGTCCAGAGAGAGGTAGGAGAACCAAAACACTTTATCAGAAGCATGTAGGACAGACATCAACCTGTCACCCAAATGCCAAATGAAACAGAAATGGTTTTAGCCCCCACCAAAAAGCAGTGAGGGAGGGGATAGTTTTTAATTCCCCTGGTAAAGAATTCCATAATCACGGTGCCACTAGAGAGAAGGCTCACTCTCGGGTCACCATCCTGCTAGCTTGGGACAAAGGCGACACTTGTAGGAAAGCCCCCCTCAGTTGACCCAAGAGGGCGAGCTGGAATGTATGGGAGAAGGCAGTCTTTCAGATTACCTGGACCCAAACTATGAAGGGCTTTAAAGGTCAATGCCAGCATCATGAATTGGGCCCCGAAACAAATGGGCAGCCCATGCAGTCACGAAAGAAGCAGTTCAACAGAATCAAGCCACTTCACTACAGGAAGTTGTTTATAGACAAGTCTTTTTTGGGCCTCCAGCATGGGTAAGATGCTTTCCAAATGAATTGAAATGGAACAGAATACCTTTAAGAATACAAGACCATATCTGAAGATGAGCTGTCTGTTGTCTGGCTGGAGGGAAGGGACACATCAGGTCTCTCAAGGAAAGGGAGGCCAAGATAGGAAAAGATAGAAAGTGGCACCTCGAGATAAATGTGGATATTAAGTCCGAGTTAATTAAATGGGCTGAGGCTGAGTTCATCAGCTGGAAGAAATTTCATTTATAAGGTAGCTAAAAAGTCATATCTATTTTGCAGTGGCTTTTTCCTCCTCTTTAGGATGACCTGTCACAGGAAATGACATGGGGAAGAGGAAAATACTGACCCTGCAACAAGGACCTGTCCTCGCTTAGAACAAAAAAGTGAAGGAAATCGAGAGTTAGCCTGGTGAGGCCAATGCCTGTAGGGTCTAAAGTGTAGGCATTTCATTATTTCAGCACAAACTGTGGGACAGCGGCGTAACCAGAGGGGGTGCAAAGCACTAAGTTTTGCAGGGAGCCTCACCACAGCATATAAGGGGTTCCACCCCATCCCCCTCAGAGTTATCCCAGACAGGGAGAGCGAAATGGAGGCGTACGCCTGAAATGGCCTTGGAGGGGAGGGGCCCCTTGCATGCTGTGGTGAGGCTCCCGTCAAAATTGAGTGCTTTGGTGCTTTGCACCCCGTCTAGCTATGCCACTGCTATGGGAAGGGATAGATGGGTTAGAGCAGAGGTGAGCAGAAGGTAGTTTCGGACCCACTGGTTTATTGATTTCATTGGGTGCACTGCCTCAGATCACCAAGTGTTTCTGACTCACAACAAATTAGCAACATTGAGTAAAAATGCAAATAATAAATAAATAAATAAATAGAAGCTCAATTCTCTGTCATGCCTGCCTTGCTTATCTCTCAGTCTGAGTCTTCCTCTCCTGTAAATGTATGAACATTAACTGGTTGCCTTTGCGCAGGTCTTTGCGCACTTCTGCTGGCCAGTTTTAGAGTTTTGTTAGTGTCCTTACATAAGAACATAAGAAGAGCTCCACTGGATCAGGCCAAAGGCCCATCTTGTCCAGCTTCCTGTATGTCACAATGACCCACCAAATGCTTCAGGGAATGCACTAGACAACAGGCATAACCTGTGTCCTGGTGCACTCCCCCACATCTGGCAATCAGAGGCAGCATCTGATCTGTACTTGTATAAGGTCATCTCTGTGTATGCCTCGTGGAGTACAGCTGGACAGTGGCATAGCTGGAGGAGACAGTGTGGCAAGTACTTCAGGTGTGACAACAGGCCATGTAAGTGGCCCCTCCCACTCACCTAATGGCAACATGCAGGAGACACTGGTTTGGTGAGCTGTGTCATGTTCACACAAATGTTTCCTCATGTCATGGACGTGCATGGGGTTAAATACTTGCTTACTAGAAAAAGCTGCTTGAATCAGCGTATACGGTGGCTATACCGTTCCCCCCAAGCTAGAGCCAGTTGGGCAAAACCAATGACATATTTGGATTCAGCACCCCCCCCCAAATACTCAAGAATAGGTCTAACTTTTATGACAACAAAATGTGTGTAGACCTGTGTTGTTGACACCATGACTTTTCTTCCATGTGCCGGGAAGTGAGAGAGTATTTTCTTACCTGACTGCATTTCATAGTCAGTATGTTGCTGATCTTTCACTTAAGTTGAGGGTTTTTCCATCTACAGTCAACAAGCTGGGCCCTAAGTGGAGTGAAGATATAGAAGTGTAAGTGGTACAGGTTTTTTTGTGCATGTTCGAGAGTACCATGTAGAATTTATGCACTGGAAATAGCATGTTAACTAACCAAGCAGAAACAGTAGGATGTCTCATCACATAGCCATCAGAATTTCATTGTTCTTCTCCGAAGTGCTGCTCAGCTCTGTCCAAATCATCAACTGTGACCAGCTAATGCCGAAATTAGTCTTTTCCATATCCCAACACTTTAGAGGCTCTCTCGGGTTCCCTTTGAGTGCTTACTAACAAACATGGGTTTGGTCTACGAAGCTATTTGTCAGCAGAGAATGGGTAAATTGCAGAAAGCTGGTCAATAAAAAGCCTCTCTTTTCTGTAACTGAACAGACACGGAGGCGTCTTATTCTGTTTTCTTGCCAGTGAATACCTGGCTCTCCAATACGATAGATGCATTAATGCCAGTATGAGACCAAGCACTATTTAGTGGGAAGTTTGAATATTTGTGCCACAGGATGTAATGATGGCATCTGGCCTAGATGCCTTTAAAAGGGGATTGTACAGTTATTTATGGAGGAAAGGTCCATCACAGGTCACAAGCCATGATGGGTTTGTGCAGCCTCCTGGTTTTAGAAATAGGTTACCTCAGAATGCTAGTTGCAAGGGAGTGGCACCACGGCACAGGTATCTTGTTGTGTGCTCTTGAAGGTACTGTGAAATACAGGGCCACCTTGAGATACACAGCGGTATCTCTTCGACAAGTTGAAGAGCCCTGCTGGATCAGGCCATAGGCCCATCTAGTCCAGCTTCCTGTATCTCACAGTGGCCCAACAGATGCCTCCGGGAGCACACAAGACAACAAGAGACCTGCACCCTGGTGCCCTCCCTTGCATCTGGCACTCTGATATAACCCATTTCTAAAATCAGGAGGTTGCACACACACATCATGGCTTGTAACCTCTGATGGACTTTTCATTTTGAAATTTGTCCAATCCCCTTTTAAAGACATCCAGGCCAGATGCCATCACCACATCCTGTGGCAAAGAGTTCCACAGACTAATGACACACTGGGTAAAGAAATATGTTCTTTTTTCCATTCTGACTTTCCCAACACTCAATTTTAGCGGATGTCCCCTAGTTCTGGTGTAGTGTGAGAGGGAAAAGAATATTCCTCTATCCATCCGCTGTATAATTTTGTATGTCTCAATCATGTGTCTCCTTGAGGCGCCTTTAAGACTGTAAAGCCTGAAATGCTGTAGCCTTTTCTTGTAAGGGAGGTGCCTCAGCCAAGTAATCATTTTGGTCACTCTCTTCTGCATCTTTTCCACTTTCACTATGTTCTTTCTGAGATGTGGCAACCAGAACTGGACACAATAGTCCAGCTGTGGCCTTAATTGTATGATTCTTAAATCAGATGCAAATAGCAAAGCCATAGAATGTTATGGGTAATTGCTTATCCCAGTATCTATTCTTTTTCACCTTGCTAGTGCACTTTGAAAGAATCTGACAGAATTTTTAGGTGTCTTATTTTAGTCTTTGAAACAATTGCTTTCTCTCTGAACAGGTTCTGTTTCTTTGAGATGTGTTCCCATGCTCTTTTGTTACTTGCAAAGTTCCTGGCACAAAAAAAGAGGTAATACTTCTTAATCCAATTCTAAGTTTTTGTCTGCCTATAATCCTAGCCGTTTAAATATACTTAGTTGCTACTGGTTAATTTGCCTAATATTTTTCTTTGACAATAAGATGATTGTGTCATTTCTTTTTCATTGAATATTTCAGCGTATCCTAAATATTTAATGTTTAGAAATATTGATGATACCACAAACTAACGGATGGAAAGAGTGTTACAGGTAACAATTAATGTGGCCATGATGATTATTAAAAGTATAAATGTAGGAGTGCCATAAAGTCTGACACAATCCAAGCCCCATCTTTCATCATGGCTATTGCGATGGTGGCTTGTTGATGCCGTCTCTACAATGTCCGTCTGTGATTTAAAATATACATTAAAATGGGCTGCGGTTTAATATTTTTTTTTTAAAAAAACTTAGTCGTTTAGATCCGTGTAACTGAGTGAAAGAAAAATAGCCACTAATATTGTTCTGAAAAATGCTTCTGCAAGAGGTTTTGTGAGAGTTGTAGTGCTATGCGTAGATTCTATAGCAAATTTCATCCTTCTGCTTGCACAAGTTGTGCAAAGTTATCCAAACCCCCGTTCCCAGGCCAGATTTGCCTGTACGGATCAACTCTGACCACTAATATCGCTGGTGCATGTCTGAATTGACACAATGTAGCTGCTGGGATTTACCCCAGGGCAAGGTATAATTGAACTGACCTGGGCTGCAACTGGACTGGACTGAAAGGGAAGTTCTAAAAGTTATAGATATAACTTATTATTTGAAAATACCAAGATTTTAATTGGCCGGTAGTTGTATCACCTCCCCCCCAAGTGTGCATCACCAGCCCGCACCCACTAGCAGCGCCATTGCCTATGGGTCCCTGACTGGAGCATCTAGCACTCCGCTCTTTCCCCATCTCCCTGGCCCTCATCCATACCCTGTAGTGAAGGTGAAAAGCCAGAGTGATAGCACAATACATTGCTACCCATGGAGAGCATATGTGCCACGTTCTGAACGAAAGCCACATTTTTGTGTGTGTGTTCAGTGTGGTCAGTTCTTTAGCCTTCCAGCTGTGCCCTGGTTTGTTTCCTGAAGTTGTCCTGGATAAACAGCAAAATACACATCAAAAGTTCAGTTTTGTGAACCTTTTACTTCCATGGTTTGGAGCTTTTATTGCTTCCAACAGTCTCTTGGTATTTCTCCCCAAAGCATGGAGTTAATAAAAAAAAAAATCTTTTCCTGAGTTCTTATATCAAGAAAAAAAAAAAACAAACTTGCTTTAGGTTGTCAAAAATCTCTCTGTTATATAGTCTCTCTTTTCCTCAGTCATATTTTAAAATAACTAGGCGCTTTTTTAAAAAGTTCCTACCACTTGTATATATGGGTCCTTAGTGAGTCTCTTCATACAGCATCAAATAGGGAGGGTTTTGTTTCTAAAATACAAAGTTATAGAAGGTCAAAGGGGTTATAGACGGAACCTTTCTATCACTTCCTAGAGGGATTAGAAAGTCACAGGACCCAACGTCAGAAGTTCAAGACAGGATTTACTGCAGCATTCATGGCCAAATGTCTGCACGCCTGTCATTTAAGAATGGCTGCTAAACCAGGGTTCAGATGGGAATTGCAACCACAATTTCGAGTCTGTTTGGGTACAACGTCAGCTGCAAAACAGATCTTTTTTTCCTGCATAAGTAACCTGAGATAGTCAAAAGAATAATGCCAATGTGTAGAGTGGGCCCTCCTTATCCATCCCTGGGCTAGGCATCCATGGATTTGAATATCTGAGGATGCTGAACCTATGGCTGGAGGGCCTCAGAAGGCCTCCTGGATGTGACTGAAAGGCGCTTCTGATTTGCCAGTGTGAACCAGAATTTCCAGTTGCATCCAGGAGACTTCTGAGGAGGCTGGGAGGCAGGGATGGGAACTTGAGTCATCTAACTTGAGTTCGAGTCGTGGAAATCAGCATTTTTCACTGACTTGTGTACATTTGATTCATGCGCGTGGAAGTCTCAGCAAAATACTCGAGTCAAGGGCCCATGACTGCACTCGGTCCCCATGCTCGCAGACTGAAGTCTGTCTGTGTCTGGGTGTGCTTGTTTACTGTTTTCGCGGCATGAAAAACCTCATGGGGCCATCATTCAGACCAGGTGAGCAGCAGGGAAGTTCCAGCCAGGAGGCAAGGAAGGCTTTTGCATCCGAGCGGGGGTGGGGAGCATGTTCTCTTGCCCATCTCTGAAGGAACCAATGATTATTGGACCAAGGATGGGAGATCTGATCTGTTTCTTTGGATAAGGAAGGGCAGGAGGAAGAGCCCAAGGGGGTTCTTGAATTGGCTGGAGAAGCCCAGGGAAAAGGGAGGCAGGGAAAAGGGGAGAGAGGTTCATAGAGATCACGTTTCCCAATCACATGGCTGCTGTGAGCTCCATTGTTACTTGTGGGGAATGAGCCCCATTGAATGACCGTCTGCAGTGGGACTACTTCTGAGTACAGCTACAAAGATTGGATTGTCCTGGTTAGCCTTGTAGCTGCTGCATGTGACCCTCCTCCTTGTTATTGATTCTGGTCTTGTTCTCACGCAGTCCCTCCCACCCTCTCCTGCCTTGTTTTCAGATGGAATTGTGCAGTAGGGGAGTGGTTACAGAGAATGCGCTCTCTCTCACACACACACACATGCACACACACAGAGCAGCTCCATTTTTCCCCCCCATGGAATTGCGGCTGGCTTTTTAAAGGGAAGGACTCGTGACTCAAGTCTTTTTGAGTCGCGAAAACACGTCAGGCGACTCAGAAAGTGCCCCCATTAGCTCTTGTTTGCAACTCGAGTCATGGAGAAAGGAGACTCGTGACTCAACTCAAGTCAAGCCATGCTGGATTTGCCCATCCCTAGGAGTTCCCCTATCTAAGAGACTGTAGTAGATTCTGAAGTATTGGTCTCCAGGGTCTTGCTAACTTTTCCGCCTTTTAATTCTCCTCTTATCTTGCTCACTTGTGACTGGGAGGACCAACTCAATTTATAAGGTCCTCACATGTGGAGATGGTGAAGGAGTTGGCTTTACCCCCCTTTTAAAATTTGTTCTTTAGTTATACATTTTCACGGTGTGTCCAGCTGGGCATGTATTTGGCGCGCTACATTTTTGAAGATTCCAGTTCCCACCTTGACTTTTAAAATTAATGCACATACAGCCATTCATACAGAAATGCATACATTCATATACAGACACCTGGACGTTCACAGAATGCAACATTCACCTAGCCCCACTGAAAATTGTTTGTGAAAATCAAATGCTCAGGTATGCATCATTTTGTATTATTTATAAATGCACACAGTACATATATACAAGCAAATTGTGAAGACAAAGACCAGGTATATGTATGAGTAATTGTGTTTGCTCCCATTCATTCCTTGTTAACCTTGCATCTCATACGTCCCTGATCTTGGCTACTTGTTCCCCTTGATTCTCCTTGCTCTCCTCTTTCTATTGTCACTCTCACTGCTGAAATTTAGACTGTAAACCAGTGGTGTCACTAGAGGGGTGTGGGCGGTGTGGGCCACACCAGGTGATGCGCATGGGGGAGGGTGTGACGCCACTATTGGCCAAAATTTTAAAAAGCTTGGTGTTTTGGAATAATGCCATCATGTTATATATCATTCAATGTGTAATTTCATGCAGAATGCAGTGAAACAAACCACATTGAAATATCTCCTTTCTATGAAAAGTGATAGCCAATAAACTAATGGGGGTGGGGCAACGGTGCATCACCATGCCCACTGCCTGGGGCATTTCCCCAATCACTGCATAGAGGAGATTCATCATGGGAGTGATGTTGGCAGTGTTGGCCTCGGGTCACATAAACCCTAGTGATGTCACTGCTGTAAGCTCCTTGGAGCCAGGAACCTGCTGCCTTTGCTCATTTTGCCCTGTGTACAGATAGTGCTGTATAAATAATAGTTACAACAGAAAACAATGAACAAGCACCCTGTGTCTTCCAAAATCCAAGAATTATTCTCTAGCAACCTTACATATCTGTAGTATACCGCACAAAACCCATATCCTGGCTCCTGATATTGCCACGGTTCTAAGCAATATTAATGATTGTCAAACACATTCTTGCGGCGCCTACATTTTCCTTATTTTCAGGGAAAGCCTTTTTACTGATCCTTGGCACTCCAGCACAGAGTCTTCATATGAACCTTGGGGCAGCAGCCTCATGATATTGTTTAACACTCTCCAGGCAGTGGCTGACTGAAGCCAGCTCTAATAGGGTGTTCCTTCGATGTTAACGACTCTGTTAATGGTGACCCATTACACAGTAATATGCATCTATCTATCTTATACCTATCACCATGGTATCTCGTATTACAGGAAGTAATATATCAAATTCATTGAAAAACAGAGTGCCACTGCTGGCTGATCTCAAACGGCATAAATTAATTTTCAACTCCTCCAAGGATAAAGCTTTCTTTCTTTCTTTCTTTCTTTCTTTCTTTCTTTCTTTCTTTCTTTCTTTCTTTCTTTCTTTCTTTCTTTCTTTCTTTCTTTCTTTCTTTCTTTCTTTCTTTCTTTCTTTCCACATTAAGGGAATTAATGCAATGGAGGAGGTTTAACAGAATCTGCCATACCACCATGTTGGCTTGTCCAAACCATCCCCATATCTTCCAAATTCTTCTGTCTGGACTGACACGGCAGCGCATGTAAAACATGTCAAGCCTCTTCTTGAAATTAGGCAACAAGCTGATCCGGGAGGATGTGACATATTTTCTGCTTCGCCAGTTTCATAAGAATGTTACTAAATGGCTTTTCACTTTCTCCAGAAGCACAGCACACTTCAAATACTGTATATTGCATGGAAGTCACCTGATCTGGGTGGTGGTGGTGGTGGTCTGCCTGCTTTCTAAGGGTGCTATGATTAAACAACATGAAGAACTTAAAAGGGATTGGGAGAAGGGCACTCTGTCCAAAAGGTGTACTGGATGTGAAAAGTAACATTCCTCTGAGTTCACTTTCCTCCATAGATTGGTGAACATTGTATTACAGGTTGAGCACCCTTTATCCAGAATTCTGAAATACATATTTAGGAATATGGAACTTTTTTGCACACCAACATCACTTTTTTAATTTTACTTTTTTGCCTAAAGAAATAAAATCACAAACTGTGTTTCCTGCAGAAACCTTGTATTAAGCACAAAAAATATTGTATAAAATGACCTTCTGGTGATGTGCATAAAGACTATATGAAACAGAAATGCATTTTGTGTTTAGACTCGGGCTCCATCAGCAAGATCTCTCATTATGTATATGCAGGTATTCCAAAATACAGAAAAATCTGAATTTCAGAATACAGAAAAATCTGGTCCCAAGCATTTTGGATAAAGGATGCCCAACTTGTAAACTTCCTGTTGCTTCATTTTAAGCAGATTCTGCACAGCCACCTGGCAGGAGGCGCCTAAGAGAGGATTTGGATGAGATGCTGATTCCTCCTAAAGCTTTTGTTCCTTGTTAGCCTCCATTAAACATGAAAGGTGTCCAGCAATTTGCTATGCTCGGGAGAAACGAAAAAACTCCAGCTTCTGGGCAATGCCCGTGTTCCCCAGATTGAATCAGAATAACTAGATGATGAAAGTCAAACTCTTACTTCAGTCTGTAAAAACATTCATTGACTTTGGATGGATGGATGCATTTTATTCAGACAAAGTATCTGAAATAGGTCAAGCTGCAAGCCCTGGCAATGACTAAAATCACTGTGTTGCCTGTCCGGCGCTGTGCTAACCACTGACATGGCTATGAAACAGGTTTTGGAACATGCTCTAGCTTCATAAACTGTGACAAAAGTGGGCAGTTTCCCCTTGCACTTTGATTCAGAAGGCCCATTGTTTTGAACAACTAGAACAGATGTGTATATTATTTGATGTGTTGGTTTAATGAAGAGAAACAAATGCGATACTCTTTTTTTTTTTTTTTTTAGGATTTTTTCTAACAGCGCAATGAAGATATTCAAGCATTCATCTCACGTTACAAAACTGTTAAATTTTCTAAAAATTACCCAGCCAGCAATAGGACGGTGAGTTGTTGATTTAGATTTTGAAACACTCCAGAATGATCCTGTCAACAAATTGCTCATAACTCATTCCAGTGTTCTGAAAACGCTGCATAATTGGAACTGAACCACAAGAATATTGTAAGTTGATACCAACATTATGACATGTTTGTCATTGTTATGGCAAGTGTTTGTGCGTCAACCGTTTCCATCAAATAATCTGCTTGTGTAAGACCCTGGGGCAGCATGATCTGCTTATTTGTTTTTAAAGATTTCTTTATTCTTGCCTTTCATGATCAAAATGGAAAGCTCAATTTGGTTTACGGAATATAGCAATTCAATGCAAAAATAAAATGGCTAGGTTCTGTGAAACTGAAACAGCTGCTCATTCAAGGGGGCAGGATTTCCATCAGTTCCCTCTGCCATTGGCAGCCTCCGCACCTATGGTGTAGCTAAGCTGGGACAGGGAGTTACATTGCTTCCCACAGTGAAGTGGCTGTTTTCCACTGTCTCAGCTTGGGGGTGACAACAGGAATTTGGAACCCCTGTCTGCCCCTGTCCCCGTTCAGCTCCAGTGGAGCTGTTTTGGGTGCAAGGGCCAGGCATCTGGGTGACATGGGGTGAAGGGGTGACAGTGAAGGGGTGACAGCGCAGATGTGAGGGTGACATGATGACACAGGGGCATCACTGTGTCACCTGGCCCTGTGTATCCGCCTCTTAACTATGCTACTCCCCTCACACCATACTTTTTTTTCCCCCTCAGGGTCTCCTGCACTTTAGGATGAGCTTTTTGAAGGCTGCTGGGAGCTTCAGAATGGAGGAGTGGGTGGGAAAACCAAATTGCAGCAGTAGTCACTTGTAGTTCACTGGATGCAAGGCTCTGCATTTCTAGATCTCGTAGAATGACTTTTAGAGATGGAATTGCTTTTTTAAGAGTTCTGTCTAGGGTGCTGTTATCTGCTGGTTTGCACTCAGTCAGCTCACCCCAAGTCTCAGCCTAGCTCCACCACGCCTTGTATAGTCCCAGCCTCAGAGCCTGATCTTCACTCTGAGCACCTCATCTCCAGGAGAGGATCCTGTCTGGCCGTAAGCATTTGTTCCTTCCCCTGACACTGCTGCTTTTGGAACATGACCTGCTTCTCTTGGACGATACTATCTGCTTCTCACCTTCAATTGCTGTGCATGGGAGTTGACCCTTGCCTGATTTAGACTATGCTTCTCACCTCTTGTCCCATTGGCCTGTTAGCCTCTAGCCCCTGGAACTTGAAAGCTGATTTGCCGATGTTCCAATCTCAGCTGGAACTTGACAGCTTGGCATAGTGTGGCATGGAAGTTGCTACAGAGAAATGTATTAGTATAATTTCACAGGGTTAAAACCCAATGGACAATCGCTGGCATGCTAGCAGTAGCATAGCTGAGGTGAATGGTAAGTACTACAGGCATTGCAATGTGCCTTGTGAGTGGCCCCTCCCATTCACTGTCAGAACAGTGATGGGAGTGTGCAGGTACTTGATGAACCAAAATGGTGTCTCCTTTGTATTACTGTTGCTCTGATGGCGCCGACGGCGAGTGGGAGGGGCTGTTTATGTGGCGCATTGCAGAACCTGCAGTATTTATGATTTTGCCCCCCTTCTAGCTACGCTACTGAATTCTAGTAATCCCTATTTACTCAAATGTGGTTACTTATGGTCTGATGGGGTAGAAAAAGAATATTATTGTTAAAATGGAGTTGGTGGAATTGCTACCCGTTGTAAACTTTGTTGAAAATAAGAAGAAATCCAAGCTCTGAAAGCTTTTTCTTGATTCATGTATTATGAGCTACCCGCCATGAATATGCATAAGGTTACCTCTTTTGAACTTCCTTGAAACAAATTCTCATAAATAAACAAGGGACACACAGTACCAACTGACAAAGTCACTTAGACTAAATGCATTGTGCTAATGGAGTGAAAAGAAAAAAAATAAAAATTTTCAAGGGCTCCCACTCTCAATTTTAATAAATTTCATGGAAATCGGATCAAGTCCTAATTGCTAATTCATCTGAAATTATTAAAAAGAGATTTCAATTACATCCCACCATTGAATTTTGATGTACCAAATTAAATTAGGACACTAGATTATATCTTTTTTTTCTTTAATCCAGATCCATTTAAAAGCCTTTTTCTGTAAATTCGGGGGGGGGGGGAGAACTTTTGTGTTCGGTTATGTTGTAAAAAAGAAATCCAACATTAGTAAGAAATAGTAGGTTAAATCTCCTACTGAAGATTTTTAATGACATTTCAGTGTTCCTCTTATAATTACTCTTCATCTAAGATATCCCATAATGATGTTGGACATTCTTGGTTCAAGCTCACTGGCTTGCTTCATTAGCATGTCATTCCCATTCCACATCATAAGATTTAATTGTAATGCCGAATATGTGCAGTTCTCCACAGAAGTCTAATCAAAGTGGATTCACTTGTATTATTAATATCAAAAATCAGTCCACTTGCTATTTTTATAAATAAAAGAATCCAGATACATAAATCAACTGTCATTTATTAGCATGTTACTGGCATATCTGCCAGACATATGAGCAGCCCTATCAGAGTTCTTTAGGATTATTTTCATCAAGATTAAAACCCTTCTACATTAAATATACATACTAATTCCTCCATAAAGTAATCAGATTACAGTTCAGGTGACATTGTGTGCTGGAATTCAAATGATTTGCAGTAATGAGCTGGAAAGGTGTAGCTGGAGACAGACTGGGGAAGAAAAGAGGAAGGAGAGGGAGAAAAATTTGCTTTTAAAATTGTCCTTGTTACAGCTCACATTTTATTGTTGTTGTGTTGTCGTCCCCCTTGGTCTCTTCTGATAAGTAACAGGTCTTCCAGTTGTCAACAGATCCTTGACAAATGAAAGTGTCGGATAGACTGGTGGTAGTTTGAAAGGCTGCTTACTGCTTGGGGAAATCTTTTCGTGTTTTCCAGATAGCAGTTTCGGGGAAGAGTCACAGCAGCCATTCCTTCATGCTTCTTAATGCTCGTATGGGTAGATGTAAATATATATTCATTTGATTGTGTTATACATTGTACTACCTCCAGGCCATCCCCTTATGCTCTCATTGCTTTCCTTTGATGTAAGGGTGAAATATTTATATTTGTGTCTGCATGTTTCATATGTATTTAGAAGATGAAATGGGATAGTTGGTGGGAGAATGGGAAGGATGCACTAAGGGCAAAAAAAAAAAAAAAAAAACACCATCAAAATCATAGATATATACTTGCCATACTCTCCCATAGCCAAGGATGGCCCAGGATTAGGTCACCAAGAGGCTGAGACTGGACTAATTTCATGCTGTGTATATTTACACAAACATCTAGTTTTTGATAGCAGAAAAAAGTCTCTGCAAAAGTGTTATTTGGTTGCCATTTTAACACATCTGTCCCTATTTTAACCAATTTTTATTTACAGGTTGGGCATCCCTTATCCAAAATGCTTAGAAGTGTCTTGGATATTGGATTTTTCCATATTTCAGAATACTTGCATATACGTCATGAGAGATCTTGGGGATGGGGCCCAAGTCTAAACCCAAAATTCATTTATGACTCATATATTCCTTATACAAATAGCCTGAAAGTAATTTTATACAATGTTTTCAATAACTATGTGCATAAAACAAGGTTTGTGCACAAAATACAATTTGCAATTTTATTTCTTGTGGTATATTTCTTTGGCACTCTGGCTGGATCCTAACCCCCCTCCCTGGAGGCCCAGTGTAGCAACATGCTGCTTGGATCTGCGCCACCCCTTAGCTCCATTCGGGCCACTGCCATGTTAACTGGGGTAAGGAGAATTGATTCCCCTTGCCCAGGGTTGCACCGCAGCCAGCCCCAACCCCACACTGGATATTGGGCTGGCCTGTCTGTTACAGCACTGGTTAGGATTGGGCTGTTAGTGTAGTAGCTAAGTGGCTGAACTGTAAATCCAGATTTCCTTGGTTCAAATCTCACTCTTCCATGAATTCTCTCTAGGAGGTCTTAGGAAAACCATCCCCCTCTCAAGCTGAACTCCCCAGTGGCTATATACAGTAGGGATAATGATGCTTCCTTTATAGGGCTGTTACAATGAGTGTGTATGGAGGTGGAACTGTTGCCTGAAAAAGCTAAGTGGGATCAGGTTGAGTCTTTGCTTGGATGGGTGACCTGAAGACGCAGGTTAGAGATGGAGGAGTATGGAGGAGTCCAGCTGTCAAAAAAATGGATAACATCCTGAGAACAGCTTGAGGCATGTTTTACAGCTGGATGTGGAAGCTTGGAAAGTGCAAGAGCTGTGCAGCCAGGATAACTGCACTATGAAGGGAAACATCTGGAGAAATGGAGGAGTTTCACTCCCTATGAAGGGAAACATCTGGAGTTTCACTCCTAGAATAACACTTGTAAAAAATAACCCATTAAAAAAAATGGGGTTTATGGTCAGTCTGCCTATGCAAACTGCCTTGAGTCTATGAGACTCATCTACAAGAAAGGCAGCATATAAATGCTGTACTATGCACTACAAAACATTAAGTATTTTTATTATTATTTTCCCTTTGGTCCAACTTCAAAATGGTGTTTATTCTGGAACGTCATCTATAAAGAACCAGGAATGGGCTTGTTTTCGGTGAGCTGACTGTTTCTAAGGGCCATGTCCGATACTGCCCTCGTACACTGTGGTACAGCGGTGCCAAAATGTCCGCTGCTGTAACCAGAGCAGCAGCTGGAGGTCTCCTCGGTGTAAGGAAACATTGGGTTCCCTTACCCTGTGTCTAGCTCAAGTGGCCCCAATGGGTTTACTTACCCACTATTTTGAACCAAGGAGAACCAAGAAGACCTGCGCCAGGCTCTGAGGCTTGGGAGGGGAATACGATTCAGTGACAGCCTCTGCTGTTGTCCCCTCTGCCACCCAGGCCCTGCCCTCCCTCTGGCTCACCCTCCCTTTGCCCAGTTTTGCTGCCACCCTGCCTTCCTCCCGCCCAGAAAATACCTCCCCACACAGAGTGGCTTACACTGAGCCACTCTTGCTGCTATGACCCCCCCAGTGGAGGAGTCCAGCCCCAAATGGCATGAGCCCCCCTGCCAATGCCACCTGTGTGGCGGCCCCCACATGCATTATGGCACATTTGTGACAGCCATTGCCCAGGCAGTGAGTGAACAAGTGGCGCTGCCTGGGCACGGGATCGGGCTATGTTTTGTTTTGTGTTGTGTTTTTTTGTCAACATACAAAAACAATTATGTCCAAACAAGCCATGGTGTAGGCTTCTTCATGAGGAAACTGCTTGGACCACACTAAAGAGGTTATGCCGTAACTCCAAAACTAGACAAGCCAGAGTAAAACTAACCCCATTTTTGGAATCAACACCCCAAATATACCCAGGAATAGGTCTAACGAGACTCTAGGTCTAACATTTGACAGCAAAATGTGTCTTATTTGTTGTGTTATTTGTGGCCTGTGTTATTTGTTGACTATTTTAAGTTGCATGCGCCTATAAGCCGTCTAGCAAGCATCAGGTTTTCAGTTCATAGAAGGCCATATCATCATTTAAAAAAAAAGAAGAAAACATGCCCACATCCACTCACAAAAATCGGTCAACAATTTTGGATGAAGAAGGTGAATTTGAGACACCCATTTTTCTGTTAAATCTCTTTGTTAATACTTTTGACCAACTTTCCTTTAAAGTACCAATTTCTGTAAACCTAGTGTTAAAGGCTTAAGTGGCTGCTAATATCATACAGAATAACTTGAGTAGCTCATCAGAATGGAAATGATCTTTATCTTAACATACAGCTATTCATCAGTCATCCTCACTACAAAGCAGGCTCCATAGTTACTAGTTGTAGACTGATATTTTTGCATAGATAGTTGGAGTTATTCATCAGAAGGGCAAGTGAATTTTCTTACAATGAAATCAAGTGCTGTACAGCCCTTTGGCCTGGCCTCCAATGATGTGAACCCACATCATTGTGGTAGAATATGCAGTTTGCTCTGTATTAGGATTGTAACATCCTTGTGGCATTCCTTTTGAATTTTGTTCACTTTGAAAATAAAAGCCTCATTTTGTGATTTTTTTTTTAGTATTCTTTTTTCAAGTTTGCTTTCATTTTTGCCAGTGGTAAGAAATGTATGACATGGCACTCATACAATCCCATGACGTTTGGGGTCAGATGCAATGCTGATTATTAGGGATTGGCCATGTTGGGCACCAAAAAAGGACCCACCCATCCAGGCCAACCCCCAGAGCAATAGGTTTCACAGGCTAAAGCTCAGTAAATTTCCACTCTTGCTTCACCCAAGCCCCCCTCTACCCCTCCTTTTGGTAGTGGGGTCTTTCTTCTGGACACATCTTGCTGCTCTTGCAAGATAACAGGGTGTTTTCACAGACTGGCCCTGTTTGGACTTCAAGGACCAAGGCACTGGGGAACTGGGACTAAAAGCACTGGGTGAGGGCATGAAGCCTTCTCACTACTTAGCAAGCAAAAGGTTTGTAAATGTTGTCTCTAAGCATGGAAGTCATTGTCATCAAACCATTCAGCTCCCCCCCCCTCCCCACTAATCAGGACTTTCCATGTCCTTACCTGGGCTAACAGAGAAACCTACGCCATTGTTCCTGATTATCCACATTCCATTACACAATGATCTCAGTGCTGTGTTATCCTGTACCCAGGGGGAAGTCCTCCAAAAACTAGTGAAATGAATGACAGTAGTTTGCAGTAACTTATTGACTTGGATACTATCAGGAGCCAGATTTGTAGTTTGCACTTATCTGCTTTAGTGGGGTGAGTAGCAATTGCCCTGGAGCAAGCATTTGAATGGCTAATGATAAGGTTGGTTTCATTGCTGTTTTTTTTACTGTTTTGTAGTCTTTGACCTTCTTCATGGCTTTTTGAGGCTTTTTTTCCATTTAAAGTAGAATCAAAATTCCTCAAATAAGTAAATAAACAAATGCTCAAACTTGCCCATTGGCTATCTGCGTGCAATTCTCTTGGGAGTGCCATAAAAATGCTCAAGTGACAACCATAGCCTCTGAGAGGAATTTTATCAGGGGGTACAAAGTTTCTTTTGGGTTCCTTTCCAAAGGGGACAGGGAAGGGGCAAAATAGGGTTGAGGAAGGTGATGACAACTGGAAATGTCTCCAGAGTCCAGGTCTCCTTGGCTTCCCAGTGCAGAGCCCAGGTCTACCCACCTGGCAGCCCTGGTCTCCCAGTTGGCCTGGCCTTTATAATTTGCTCTCCATCAGGACTGCTGAGATCCCAGTAAATTTCCAGGTCTCATCCATTGACTCCCAGACTTCTTTTTTGACCCTGGGCATGGATACAATTTACCCCCTGCAACCCCCCTGCTCATGGGCCCTGCTGACAATGCCAGCAGTAGGAGAGACTTTGTGTGTAGGAGAGGGTGATGACCTTGCAATGCTTCTGTAGGCTGCTATATATATAAAAGTAAGTCTTGCATACCAGAAATAAACTGGAGCTTTCATCCTTCGATAAATAAATAGCAAGGATGACAGCCAATTGCAATGATTATGTAACCAGTCCAAGTTGCATGGACCTCCAGGTAGCTTTAGGGTGCAATCCTAACCCCTTATGTCAGTGCTGTCCAGCCCTGGCATAGCGGTGCCAATGGAATGTGTGCTGCATCCTGCAGTTGGGTGTCACTCACAAAGTCCTCCTCAAAGTAAGGGAATGTTTGTTCCCTTACCTCAGAACTGCATTGCCCTTATGTCAGTGCTGGAAAGTACTGACATGGAAAGTACTGACATAAGGGGTTGGGATTGTGTCTTTAGTCTGTGCCATTCCCGACAACCATTTAAACAGGACTCAGAATGGCAAAGTGAACCATCCTCATCCAAACCACTCTCATATTTGTGGTTATCTTGCCCTTTCATGACTTATTAAATGTTTACTTTGTTTCTATTGCTGGTAGCGATGACATTGCTGAGATCTACTCCAGGTATTAACGTCAATGGTGAAAAAATATGACTGAAGGCCATGGTTAATGAAAATGGTCATGTAAATAGATTCTAAGCCTGCATGGCAGATATATAAATAGCATTAAATAGCATACTTGGTTGTCATTGAGCTTTTGGACTTTTACTAGGTGTAGTGGAAGAGGCTGATATGTAGTTATTTGGAGACTAAAATATATCCAAAAGTCTTTTTTTTCATTGAAATGTCAGAATCCTGGAGTCAAAGGCTACAGTTTTTCACCCAGTTACTTAGGCATACATTCTGTTGAAATTAGAAGGCCCAAATCCTAACCCACTTTCCAGCACTGGCATAGCTGTGCCAATGGGATGTGTGCTGCATCTTGCAATTGGGGGGCACTCACGGAGACCTACTCAAAGTAAGAGAATGTTTGTTTCCTTACCTAGGAGCTGCATTGCCCTTATATTGGTGCTGGAAAGTGGGTTAGGATTGCTCAGTGGGCATTGCTGAAAAGTGGGTTAGGATTGCCCAATCCTAAACCTAGGATTGCTATGCCAGCGGGGCATGTGCTGCAACCTGCAGTTGGGGGGCAGTCATGGAGGCTTCCTCAAGGTAAGGGAATGTTTGTTCCCTTACCTTGAAGCTGCATTGCCCCTACCTCAGTGTTGGAAAGTTGGTTAGGATTGCACCCTTAGGGCACAACCCAGACCCACACTTGGGCCAACGCAAGTCCCTTGCTCCGGCCTGGAAGTGTCACAAAAGTGTTGTAAAGCACTTTTGTGCCACTCTGAGGGGAGATAGTCTGCCTGTTTCCAGTGCAAGTTAGGATTGCGTCCTTAGCCATGCAGAATTAATAACAGGACCACATACTCAAATAATTTTTTTTAATGAATTAAGTAACAGGCCTACACACACACACACACACATTTTTTAGTTGCCAAGGATGTTTGAACAAATTTAGGATATTTTTGGAGTGCTGAATCAAAAAATGGTATTGGTTTTGCCCAATTGGTACAGCTACCTTATATGCTAATCCAAGTAGTTTCCTCACAAGGAAGCTGCTTGAATCAGCATATAAGGTGGCTATGCCATACCCCCAAAACTAGAGCCAATTAGACAAAACTGATGCCATTTTTGAATTCAGCACCCCAAATATACCCAAGAATAGGTCTAACTTTTACAACAAAATGTGTGTAGGCCTGTGTAATCATAGCTCTGGAAGGAGCCGGAAAGTATGTCATCTATCAGGAGTCCAGTGAGTCCACTGCACATCAGCACCCTGGGTTAAGCCATACAATCCAGACTGCAGAGTGCCACAGACCATAGATAGCAGAGGTGTTTATACCTGAAAAGCAGGTAGAACCAGATTACTTGGATGAAAAGTAGGTCAAGCAATGGAATTACAAGATCAGGGCATAATGACACCAAAATAAAATACACTGTGTTGTGCCTCGGGCTCCCTCTGTTCTCTCATCCAATGGAGTATTGGTCCATCAATGGCCCCTGCTCATGGCGGTTATCTGCTACCTTCAGGTTAGGAAGCAGTATGCCTCAGTAAGAATGCCAGTTGCTGGGAAACAGCAGCAAGAGAGGGACACTTGCCTACGTGTCCTGCGTCTGGTCTCCCCAGGGATCTGGTACCTGGGCAAGTCCTCAGAAGGAGAATCTCCCTTCCCTGCCTTATCTTGATGTGGCCATCTCCTTTAAGAGACTAGGAGCATCTGTCAAGAGTGCTTGTTCAGCAGGACAGACTAGGCCATTCCCCCCCCCCAACCGGATCCAATCCATCTCCCCCACCACCACCATAAGTGGGTAAAGTGCTTTCATGGCCTACTCACCTCTCGCCTGTAGCCCTCTGTTCAAGCTACAGAGAGCATCCCCCAGCTGCAACCTTCTGCTGTGGTCTGAACCACCTAAACCTCACTGATCCTCACTGATCTCCCCCTCATTTCTCCACTCTGAATCCCCAAATTTGTCTTTCTTCTCCCAGGTGCCTCCTGGAAGCCAAGTTAATCATCCTGTGTCCCTTTCCTCCCCATGTTTCCTACTAGTTTGCTCAACCCATTCTCCTTCTAATGAAGGAGTTTCTGTCTCTTACTATCTCCTCCCCTCCCCTCCTAATCTTTTTCTTTAGGGCTTCCTCACTGCATGAACATTAGATATAGATTCTCTCTGTCTAGAATAAAAATGCGTGAGCTAGTTCAGTTAGACTCAGTTTGAAACCCCACTTTTCTTTTTGAGAACTTTTAGTAAATGTTGTGCATTGTCACTCTTGTCTCTGTTTTCTTTTCACTTCCCAATTATATAGTCATGCTGTTGACCTGGGTCCCCGCCGTTCTTCCCCTCACCCTCCAGTGTATGCATTACTCTGTTTTTAAAAGCACTGCTGGTAACAGACATGAGGTCGAATGCCAAGCATTGCTTCCCCTCTCTGAATATTATAATTTTGGTTAGTCACAGCCCACCTGATGGTTGCTGCTGTTTTTTAAACATCAAGTCCTTCCCAAGGACCTAGGACAGTGAAACCCAAACTGTGGTTTGGGACCCACCAGGACTGTTGGTGGGGGCCCTGAAACTGACAAGCTGATACCTGACAAGGAAATGTATTGAGCCGTATAGAAAGTGATACTGAGCCGCGTGTGCATGTTTACCCATGAGCCAACTGTGCTTTGGCTCTTATCAAAGGCCAGGTGAAGGGTAACACAATGCCACCAGAATCTGATGAGCGTGGAGCTCAACAAATGCCCCAGAAGGTGGTCCCCCTCCCACCATAGTAAAAAAGGATAGTAAAAAAAGGATAAAAACAGAGGCTTGAGTGGCTAGTAAAGTGAAACTGTGTTTTTGTCTCGTAAAGCTAGGTGGGTCCCAATAGGGTGTCATTTTAAAAAGTGAGTCTCTGTGCTAGAAAGTTTGGAAACCACTAATTTAGGACAATGGTTCCCAAACTGTGTGCCACAGAGCCTAAGAGTACTGCGGTGAACTTACAGGGGCACTGCAGGATATCCCTGGTGGCCTTGTCTTCTCAGATCTCCTGGGCACTACCATCTTGGACCATACAGGTTCTCACAAAAAGAAGAGGCTGCCACAAAATAGGGATGCTGAGACCATGGTAAATTTGGAAACTACTGACTTAGGATATTTAGAGGTATTTATGCAAAATATGTGCAGTTCCAATTAGAGCTGTTTCTTGCAGCTCATATATGTTACTTTCATTTAAAACCTAAGGTGAGCAAGTGTTTTTCTAAGTCTTTTTTTTTTTTTTTGGTATGGCACCTAAAGTACCCACAACTACCCACACAATCTTCATCTTTCTTTGCCAGAGTCTCTCCACCACAATTGGAAGATATTTGCCCTTGGTTACTTTTCATGCTCTTTAAGCCCAATCCTATGCATGTCTACTCAAGAGTACATCTAAATATAGGCTTACTTATAGAAGTATAGCCCAAATAGGGCTTACTTCCTCAGTAAGTGTGGATAAGATTGTAGCCTTTGTTTTTGATTCATGCATTCCCAGGTATTGCCACATCTGTAATGCCGCCTTGAGTCCCTTCGGGGAGAAAGGCAGGGTAAAAATAAAGTTGTTGTTGTTGTTGTTGTTGTTATTAATCCAGACCATTTTCTTTTCCACTACTGTTAAATAATAATGACACTTTAATAATATTAATACTATTTATGTACTATTTTTACATATTATTTACTATTTAATATGTAAATAATAATGTACTATTATTTACATATTATTTATGTAAATAATAATGACACTTTAATAATTTTAATACTATTTATGTACCACTTTTCAACCAAAACATTACACAGTGGTTTGCAAAAATAAAAATAAAAAATGCCATAATTAAATGGCTCCCTTTCCCCAAAGGGCTCACAATCTAAAAAGATGCTGAAGAAAGTCCAGCAAACAGACTAGAAAAGACAGTTACTCCCCCCTGCTAAATATAAAAGGAGCATCACTTGAAAAAGTGCAGCTTTTGCCCAGTTAGCAGGGATATGCCTTATCTTGGGTCTAGCATATGGAAAGCTGTCAGTGGAGTTGAATGCAGCAATGAATTTAGAGATGCGCTCTTATATTCAAGGGCTCTGAAAAAGATGTCAATAAGTTGCATGTTCATGTCACCCTTTTAGATGATCTGAGTCTCCATTCCGTGATTCGTTCCCGACATCAAGATTCTGCACTGTAGGTAAGGCTAGAGTGCAAGGGGATGACCCTGGTGAGTATATGATGCTTATTTCTCTCCTTCATTATGCTGATGATTGAGACTGAACTCTTTTAAAGACCACTGGGACCTGGGGAGATGAGACTTCATTAAGATGCACAATATGCATCGACCAAAAGAAGAGCGTAAGAAACCGAAATGAAAGTGTACATGGATTAGGTTGATGCCTTAACTGGTGGAGATACTGGTGGTTGACAATGGTTCCCAGGAATCTTGTGACATATGCTTTGCCTCCTCAAAGGGTATCACTTCCCCCTAGGGTGCTCCTGATATACAGACACCCACTGTTTTGCAAGCAGAATTAACGTGAAAACGCAAGCAGATGCTTTCAGGTCATGGACTATTTCCTGTAGACGTCTTTGAAATGATAGCATGACTTTCAGAGGCTTTTCAGTGGAAAAGCAAACCATGCTCCTTTGTGCGGGTGTGGAGAAAATGAGCAGATTCTAGAAATCAGTCTGTCCTGCCTTAGGCCTAATTTTCCCATATAGGAAATAAAGAGAGCAGGAGGTGTGATTGCTTTGCTTCTCTTCAGACTGCAAGTGGGGGTGTCCGTGATTGAGAATTGACATGTTGGCCAAGTTAGATATTAAAGGTCCACCTGGCCAGGCTGACCGCTGAACAAATGTCCCCGAGGATACAGTGGATCCCACACTGGTGCAGCTACATCGGCGTGGGGGAGATTGAATAGGATTGGGCTGCCCTTATGTACCTTTTGAATGTTCCTTTCCTTTTCCAAAATGTTGGCAAGAAACCAACAGCATTACCATGCCTTGCATGTACACTTCCCAAGGAATCTCTCTGTGACTAACAGCTTTGGGGATAAGTGAGAACTGCTATGTTTGGAGGAAAGGATTAACCACTTTCCCCCAGCGCCACTACTTCAGTCAAATGGGGTCATATATTCCAGGTTGGTTTTAAGAAATATTGAAAAGATCTGATCACAGACTTCCTGTGCCTCATCTCTTTCTGCCCTCGTGTTCACCATTGGGGCATGTTCCCCACTAAGTGTGCTGAGAGGCCCATCTAAAGTGGTAATTTTCTTATATTTAGCAAAGGGAGAACAACCATTCCTGTTTCCCCAGCATAACCTCTTCTTCGGTTTTTGTACGGTGGTGTCCAGAGCAATTCCTGGAGTAAAACAACCTGCCTTGGACTCTGCATTTTCATATATAACTGAAATGGGAGGGGTTCACACTGATTGAATTGCCCAGAACCCACATCCTGCCCACACTCTTCTAAGGACAGCTCTGGGGGTGTCTTTTTTCTCTTGAGAGGTTTTTTTTAAAAATTTTGATCCCTTTTGGACAGGGATCCATCCTTTCATTTAGCTTGCTACATATTCCACTTTGAACATTTTGCTGAAAAATGGTATACAGGTTGTGCCTCTCTAGCCACAGATTCAGTTCGCATGGTTTTAACTAACCATGGGTTACAAACCAGTGGGTCTGGCCCTTTCTGGATGCATCTGGAGAGTCTTCCGAGGGCTGGCAATTGACAATTTTTGACCTTCTGGTGGCTTCAGAAGGCCTTCTGGGGGTCAGGGAGGCTGTGTGTGGCCTCCCCCACCCTCAGAAGACCCTCTAAACGAGGCTGGAATGCAGCTCTAGTAGCATTCAGAGTTGAAGTGCCAGCTGGTTGGCAACCTTCAGTCTCAAAAGACTATGGTATAAGCCTACAGCACCCAGTATTCCCAGGTGGTCTCCCATCCAAGTACTAACCGGGCCTGACCCTGCTTAGCTTCCAAGATCAGACGAGATTGGGCATGTGCAAGACTTGTGGATTTATCCGCAATGACTGAATAAATAATAATATTAATAATAATAAATAATAAAGGCATGACTGAATAAATAATAATCATATTAATAGTCTATTAATTTATTTTCCATGTTTCTGTATCACTCTTCCTCCATGGAGCTCCCCCTCCTTTCATCCTCACAACAGTGTTATTAAGAGAGGAATGTCAGGCAGAAAATCAGACTACTACAAGAAGATTGCAAAAGAAAAGCAGTTAGTCCATGATCTGGCAGGATGGCGGGGGGAGGAGGAAAGCCACACCATCAGTAAGATAGTTAATGACTGTTGCTCATGGCTTGTCAGTCTTACAGCCACATAGCCAGAATAAACATAGGACTATAGAGAGGTTGAGAAGTGTACATAACATTTGGGCGGATGTGTCAAATGGAAAAACAAAATTCCTGCCCATCACCACCCTTAATCTGTCTCCAGATTAACGGTCAGCCCATCTCAAAATAAATATCCGAGTGTCAAAACAAGTTGGAAAAAAAAAGAATGCTCATCTCAGCAATCCTTAATGGGCGATATGTGGACAAGTCGGATACATGCCCTGCTTGCCTGAACGAACATGCCTACTTACTGAGTTTTGAGTTATCCAAATATTTCTAAATCTTCTGCCCAAATGATGGTTAGTTAAAGCCGTCCGGATTTTTTTTTTATGTCATTTCCATCTGCAGAGCCTATTGAAAACTCATTATCTTCAAATAGGATTACACTCTGTTAATATGAGAGCATGCACGTTAGCATATCGTATAAAATCAAAAGTCCCAATTTGCTCACCATATGTAAATCCAATTCAAAACATTTCCATAACATACATCCGCTCGATGTTACACTATTTGTATGTCACTCTAGAACGGATTAACTCCATGACAGTCGAGTCTCAGTTTTTCTGCATTGGGTGTTTTTAAACAGTTTATATTTGTTATCATATCAAAGACAGGCTTGCAGTTTTCAAAAGGAAGAAGAGAACAGAGCGCCCAGGGCCCTTCCAGCATTACATTTCTTATTCCATTTTATCTTTCTTGGTTTTGACTAATGTCAGTAACAGCTACTGGTAATAAACTGCTTGTTACAGCTTGCTCCTGCCTTCAAGCACTGGCTTTGATACATTGTCAGCCAATTGGAAGCATTTCCTGATTACATTTCCAAATTGCTTGTTTATTGATCGAAAGTTAATAAAGCCAAAGACAACTTTATGGCTGAAATTAAATGAAAGTTGCCTTTGATGTTCAAATTATCCAATCAACCCATGTGCAGTGAAATGTAAGCATTTGAAAGTTTTATCTGGAGAAGGAGAAATGTGCTAGATAAAGGGATTCTAGCAAAGACACTGCACCGAGTGCTAATGAAAAATAGTCTTTAGTATATAGAGATTTCACTTTCTTTCAGGCTAAGAGGAAATGGTGTAGGCTTTTTTTTTCCAAAGAAAAAACACAAGAGGGGAAAAAAATTGCAAATATGCAAAATTGATGTACCGGTCTGGCTAATCACGACTGTAGTATAGTTGATTAGCAGCTCTGAATAAAAAATGCTCTCGAGGGTAATTCCAACAAGCTGATGGGTGAATGATGGTTTACTGAGTAGTAACTTACCATGCGTGTAACCATTTGGGAGCCAATCCCCTCTGCATTGTCTCATCAAGTGGGGAGGACAATTCGACCACTTCCCAGCCACCCTGAATTTTTGATCAGGCGCAAAAAAATGTGAGAAGCATGTCACATAGAATGACAACACTACATGGTAGGGCCTCTAAGAGGAATTTTATTGGGGGTACAAAGTTTCTTTTGGGGCCCTTACCTTCTCCATTGGATCATAATGTCACACGATCATTGGGTCATAATTTCTACAAATTACAGTGTAGAAAATAATGTAGGCTTACACAAAATGTGAACGCTAGTCTTTACACAATAGATATAAATATTTTCTGAGATCCCAGGAAATTTCTGACTCCTCTCCTTTGGCTCTTGCGCCCCCTTTTTGACCCCGGATTCAGGTACGATGTACCCCTTACACTCCCTCTCATGGGCCCTGGTGAGATCGGAAAATGTTAGATCTCATGAAATTTTGGGGTTTCTCCTAATGGATCCCAGCTCCCTGTTCTGATCCTGGGCCTGGGTACAATTTACCCTCTGCACCCCGCCCCATGAGCTCTGAATACAGATACCTCCCCCAACACATTGTTACATGTATATGAAGGTGTGCATCAATTTGTTTTCTCGTGGAATTCTATTGGACCTGTTTGAGAATCATACATTGTTAACAGATCTATTCAGATTTATAAAATATAGGTGTCTGTCTGCTCGATTTGGCGGTGCAAGGTGTATGGACTACATGAACTCTGTCCAATCGAGGATTTAACTTGAGGCAGATTTTGTATCAACTTCAGGACTTCAGCCAGGCCACTTCCAGGTGAGGTCCAGGTACGAATGACACAAATGATCAAGGTCATCTGTAGATTAAAGAGGCCAAACATGTTTCAAATAACACTGCCTCAAAGGCCATGTTTTCAGTGGAATTTACATATGTTGCAATAGTATACTGTCTGTGTGCATTTATGTACATTTCAGGCACAAATGACAGTAGGTTATGTTTAACTGAAAACTGGACAAATAAGAGTGGCAGATGTGATGCTACATCCATTCTATAGCTCAGTCTAAAAGCAAAATATTAGCAGCTTAATGCTGTGATTTAAATGCATATGACGGGGTAATCTTGGAATATACACTTTCCGGGAAAGTGTATAATTATACCAAAGCTGAATACATTATGTGTTTTCTCAGCTTTATCCTCCACAGGAGCACACAGTTCAGACAAAAGGGGCAAGACTGACCAGAGAATAAAAGCGTACAGCTTCAGGTAATTTTCCTAAATTCACTACTAATGGAACATTTAGAATTTATGCCAAAATCATAAGATTGAAGTCTGTTGGGTGACAGGCTAACAAATGTACATTTTTGCTGTATTCCAACGGCTTTTATAGGTTTAGCAAAACACATCACATTCTGTATGTTACATTCAACTCTTTCTCTTAGCAAAACCACACATGTGTGATTGTGCCCCTGGGGGGGGGGGGTTTAGGCAAGACCAGAATCAGATTCATTAGGATCTAGTGATTTTTTATCTCTTTGACCTCTTTGATCTTCTCTGATCTCTTGCCTCTTGTGATGTCATTTCTTGTGATGTCATCTTGTCATTTCTTCAAGATGTCATGTCTTGTGATGTCATTTCTGGCTCCCCAGCCTTCTATTGCCCCCCCCCCTTCTTTACAAGATGTTTTAGGACTGGAATCCAGTCTCATTGCTAAACTTTGGTGAATCTTGAGTAAAATTAAGAACTTGGTAGGTGTGTCATGGATTTGGCAGGGAGGGTAGCGACCGAGACAGGGTCAGTAGATTGGGCCCAGCAAGGGGTGTGTGTGGGATCAGTGCACTCTTCCTCCTTCCTGGGCCTGATCTGCCAACATGGATCAAATTTGGAGTGGCACCAGCAATATTGCTGGCGCAGGTCTGAGATGACCCATTATGGCCACTGGGGCTTATACCAAGGTAAGGGCCAAGGATTTGGACTGATGGCCCAATCCACTCTGTGTTCTGCCGTACTGCCAGACTGCATGCCGCATTCTATGGTGGGTGGACAATCATATGGTCAGCAAGAAGTAAGTAAAAGTAATTTTTGCTTACCTCCCAGAAGGCCACCTGATCATCTATGGCTCAGTCTCCTCAGTCTCACGCCAGCTATTTTGCTGGTATAAGTCCAAGGAGAGGAAGGGGGAAGGGCAGATTGAACAACTGGGGATAGGATCTGGCATGTGCCTTTGCTGCCACGATCCAATTCATCCAACCTGCTCCATGCCCCTTGCCTGTCCCCTCCACCAACTTACCAGATCTGGGACAGCATCTGGGCAAATCTGGCACGGGCACCGCGCTGTTGGCCATTTCCGACAGAGGGTCCGTCAGGCACCATGATGGCAGCATGATGTGTGCACTGTTGCAGGTCCATTTATGACAGTGGTTCAATTGTAAGTTGTAAGCGGCCTATAGGATTGAACCGTGAATAATTTGCTGACTGATTCCACCATCCCAGGCGATTCGCAGGAGTCCAATAGCTTACAGTAAAGGCTAACTTGTCCTGTTCAGGTAATCTTCCTGCACTTTACAGGAGCAGATTATATAAGTGATTTGACAGTGATTCAAAGTGATCCAGAAGTGGTACAAGAGGTCTCTTACACAGTTATGTAGTCCTGACCTGCCAAATATAAAACCTGCCAGTTCTTAGAAATAAATGTAATTTTTCAAATAGTTTTGTGATATCAGATGAAGGGCCGAATTCTATCCAACCTTCCAGCGCCAATGCAGCCACAATGCAACCCCGAGGTAAGGGAACAAATGTTACCTTGAGGAAGCATTGCAACTGCTGCCTCACTGCAGAATGCAGCACCCACCCTGTTGGCATGGCTCCATCAGTACTGGAAACTTGGATAGGACTGGGTCATCATTCTGTCAAAGTTCAATGTCCAATCCCCTGGCTTTTTGACACAAGTTTATGCCTTCCCTTTTCTTGCCGTCACAACAACCCTGTGAGGTAGGTCAATCTGAGAGACCCCCCCCCCCGGAACATAACATCTGAATGCTATCTTGAAAGATAACATGGTGTCACTGCAAACATTCAAGTGAATACATGTATATCTTTGTGCTGTGCTCATTCAATGATGCTGGATATGTTGTGCGAATAAAGTTGATCTTTCAGCGCAATAGACCCCCTCTGGTAGGGGTGAGGCTCAAGCAGTTGTGATTTTCTCAGTGGAAATAGGGGATACAAGGGCAATAAATAAATAACTTCCACAAAATTTGATCCTAGATGTACATAGTGATGAGTTTTTCAGCCCCATCTTTATGTTCTTGCCCTGTGAAGCATGAGAGAGATATGCCCCTGCACTGGTGCAATGGCACAACAGCATTGGGGAGTTCAATGCAGTTCAGCAGTAGAGCATTTGCTTTGCATGCAGAAAGCTCCAGGTTCAATCCCTGGCATCTCCAGGTAGGAGTTGACAAGACCCTGCTCAAAACCCTGGAGACCAACTGCCAGTTGCTGTAGGCAATACCAAGCTAGATGGTCCACTGGTTTCACTCAGTATTAGGCAGCTTTGTATACAGAGGGCCCTTGTTATCTGCGGGGGTTCTGTTCCTGGAAACCCCCCCCCCCAGATACCGAAATCTGCAGGTGTTCAAATCCACATATTTGGGCACCGTAAACCCTTAGAACCCGAAGCCATGCTGTGGTTGGGTATGGAGGGTGCTCTGGTCGGGTCCAGATGGCTGCGGAGGGTGTGAGCGGCCTCCACGACCCTCAGAATGCTTGTTTTGGGCAAAAAGACACAACTTCAGTTTTCTTGGGGAAACAGAAGTGACGTTTGTATGCCCTTATAAGGCATTCTGAGACCTGGGGAAGCCCTGCATGGCTTGGTGGAAATCCATGGATGATGAAATCCATGGGTTCCGAATCCACAGATATCAAGTGCCCACTGTATTCAAGCAAGCACTTTTATGTTTTTGGCCAGACCTGGCCTCATAACTTTGAGACCTAGCTCTCCATCAGCCATCAGGTGACTTTGCCTCATAGCCCTGCATGAATGGGATCCCTACTGATGCAGTGCCAAAAAAAATTAGAATCGTATTTAGCATGGATGTATGAGCAGTGAAAGATCTCTAACTAGTATGGGTCAACTATATTACATGCATACATGGTGAGCTGCATTGCCCCCCAGCCTGCCAATGCTATATTGACAATAGTGTAATTGGAAGTACCTTCAAGTGGAGACCCTGGGCAAGTTTACTGTGTAGGAGGGGAAAGGTTAATGTTGCACTGAATTGCTTCTGTCACCAGTTTACTGTCACTAAAATTAAACAAAATTGGAATCCAATTAATGGTCTGAATTTCAAATTGCCTCTGGTATCTCACTTGTTTTAGAATTAAACACAGCTACGGTCATATCTACAATACACATTTGAGCTGCTGTTAAAAGAGAGAAGATTTTGCCCATCATTATAAGATTTCCTGCCTGAAAATAGATATGTAACTTTGTGTCTGTGTGTGTTCTTATCTGTTGCGAACTCATTAGATACAATCACAGTGCAATTATATGACTGTCTACTCAAAAGTAAACCCCATTGTGTTCAATGGGGGCTTACTCCCAGGAAAATGTGTATAGAATTGCAGCTTCGGGCAGGCATCAAGTGAGCCACTCTCAGTTGCAATATGGAGATGACAGTAAGACTTCCCTACCTTGCAGGGTCGTTGTAAGGACTGCATCGAAACAAATACATGGGAAGCACTTTGCAGACCCCCAAACTGCCACACATATGCCAAGAATTATTATTTTGAATCACTTTATTTCCATGAACATGGTTGTCAAAAGGATTTGAATATTAATATATTAAATACTAATATGTAGCGTATGAAAAGGGATAAAGGAAATCAAAACAATTGGCTATCAAAGGAAAGATAATTAGCAATAGATTGGGGGTCACAGAAAAAGAAGTTTAAAAAATTGCACCCATTTTCTTTGGATGGGTCAGGCAATGGAACAGATTCTATTGTGATGGTTTAAGTCTGGTGGGTGTAAATAGATTCTGTCCTGTGCCCCTCAACAAGATGGTAAGAATTGCAAAGGAAAAGGTGCTAACAATGCAATCCCAGTTATGTCTACTCAGAAGTAAGTGTCCTTGAGTTCAGTGGGACTTATTCCCAGGTAAGCACACACAGGATCACAGCCTGAATGTATGTATCACTTTTTTTAACCCTATCTTTCCATGAACACTTGGGGTACATCCACAGGTGTCCTTAGGGTGAATGGCACACAGTGAGGTGCTTACCTGCAGAAACTCCATGTATTGAAAATTTGGGGGTGACGTGATGATGTAACCAAGTCACCACCACCACCACCACCACCACCACCGATGTTCTGGGCCAGGGGTGCCCAAACCCCGGCCCGGGGGCCACTTGCAGCCCTCGGGGACTCCCAATGTGGCCCGTGGGGAGCCCCCAGTCTCCAATGAGATTCTGGCCCTCCAGAGACTTGCTGGAGCCCATGCATGCCCAACACGAGTGCTTACAGCATGAGGGTGACTGTTCAACCTCTCACCTGAGCTGTGGGATGAGGGCTCCCTCCACTGCTTGCTGTTTCACATCTGTGATGCAGCAGTGGAAGTGAAGGAAAGACCAGCCTTGCTTTCTGCAAGGCCTTTTATAGGCCTTGAGCTATTGCAAGACCATTCATTCATTCATTCATAGAAATTCCATCTCTAATATAGTCATTTACGTACATTTATTCAAATTTGAAATGTTAATTATTTTTTCCCCGGCCCCTGACACAGTGTCAGAGAGATGATGTGGCCCTCCTGCCAAAAAGTTTGGGCACCCCTGTTCTGGGCTATCACACTGTCTTCAGACTGCCTCCATTTGCGATCTTCAGCCCACTCCAGGCTCAGTAGCTTTGTGATCTCACTCATGAATTGTGAAAACATGATTGTCAGTTGGAGTGAGGAGTGGCAGGTCCCAGAATGGGCAGAAGATCACCAAATGGAGGCTTGAGCGGTGTGGTGTCACCCTTCCTGAGGCTGACCACTGGTGCGGGCTACACCACCCTCACCGTTGTAGTGACACCACTAAATACATCATGCCCACTTAAATGCCAAGGAGAGACCCAGAGTTGTTGTGACAATCGATGTTGCATGCATCACACAGCTATAAAGCAACTACTAAAACAAAGGCACACCATTTAAAGTGGTGGGCCTCTTATATTTATTGGGGGCAGGACAAATTTCTCTGTTCATTCCAGTATAGCAGAGCACCCCTCATAGTGGCTGTTTGCTGATGTCTCCCTAGTTTCTGTTTGTTTTTTTTTAGATGGGAGACCCTTCTGAACAAGGGACCAACTTTTCATTCATTTTGCTGTGTCACCCATTTTGTGAACTTTTTCAAAACGAAAATCAATGTTGCAAATGTTCTAAATAATAACAGCAGCGTAGTAAGTCACCAAAACAAATTGCAAGTGGAATGCAAAAAACAGTGACCATTTCTTTATTTAAACACTTTCTGTCTCGATTCATCCTGCATGGCTCCTAGCAATAATTAAAATCTAGTATCGCTGGATGAAGCCCAGAAAGAAAGATGTATTAAGCCAAAGGGAATCTCCACATTCAGATCTGAGGGGCCAGGAGGATAAAAAGCCTGCTTAAAAAGACTGAAGGAGAGATGGTGGAGAACATGAAGGCAGAACTTGTTTTAAGAACTGCAAATGATTATTTCAAAAACCCGCACAAGGTAACGTCAAGGCAGTGGCAATTTAGAAAGGCTAATAGCATGCAAAATATACCTGCATTTTCACGTAGAAAGACTGACATGCCTTCTTTAATTGCAGAGCTGCCACTATGAAAATTATTAACAATAATGCCATTTGGTAGCTAAACAGTCACAGGGGATATTTACTTTTTATTTAAAAAAATGGATGCTTAGGGCTCAATTAAGTAAAAATGGCTCAGGCCTCATACCCATATTCAGGAAGTCAATTAACAGAGATTTTTGACATGAAAAATTGCTTCTGGACTGAATGCTTTAATCCGCTCTTTGAAAGGGAATGGGTTGGGGGAGGGACGACAAAAGGAATCTCCCTGATACTTTAATCTGAAGATTATCACTTGTTTGTGAATATATACAACTTAAAAAACGAACAAACCCACAATCATTCTAACTATGCCACATGTTAGTAAAATCATTTTGTGCTTAATGGGAGGGATAACAGCAGCCCTGGCCGTGTGTTTCTCTTGCCATACATTGGTTCCATTACAGCAGTGTTTCTCAAACTGTGGGTCGGGACTCACTAGATGGGTCATGAACCAATTTCAGGTTTGTTCCCATTCATTTCAATTTTATTTTAATATATTCGACTTGAGGCTACCATGGTATGTGATTGCATTTGGGGAAAGGTTACATATCTGTACTCTTATCAGGCTTTTAACAATGTAAATGCTTTTAACAATGATAGCTAATGGGGCTTACTCCTGAGTAAGTGTGGATAGGATTGCAGCCTTTGGGATGTTTGAGGATTGTTTTTGAACAGATCAGCAACTGCTTGTGAGGGTTAGGAAGATTCATCTTTATTTTAATTTTTTAAAATTTATACTTATTGTAAACTTTTAATTTACTTAATTCAATTTTATTTTGTTGTATGGGGATGTATTAAAAATTTTCCTGCTTGATGATGTCACTTCTGGCCATGACATCACTGCCCTACTGGTTTTTGGGCTGTAACTTTTGATAGAATAGAGATATTTCAACATGGTTTGTTTCATTGCATTCTGCATGAAGTTACAGAATGAATGACATATAACATGTGGGTATTATTCAAAAATACCCAGATATTAAAAATTTTGGTCAGCAGTGGTGTCACTCCAGTGTGCATCACTTGGTGTGGCCCACACACCCCTAGTGATACTACTGGTTATGGCCAATCAGTGCAGAGCAGCAATTTTCAACCTTTTTCAGCTCGCAGAACACTGAGAAGGCACTAAAATTGTCTAGGTACACTTCAGTTTTTTTTACAATTGACAAGGCACACTGCACTGCTGGCCATTTGCAAACAGCCCTAATATATGACCCTTCCCCAAACTCCTACGGCACACCTGAAGACCATTTGTGGCACACCAATGTGTGGCAGGACAGTGGCTGAAAATTGTGGGTATATGCAATTGCCACGAGTATATCAAAGGACATCAATGATCAGGCTCTGTAACGTTCTTTGGTCCTTTCCTTCAATATCCTAAAGATTCAACAATCACCAGAAGGGGTTGGGCATGCCCTGTGGCCTTGACTTTGAAGGGCACTGCCGCCCACCTACCACTGTAATGGTAGGCACTACCAGTCCCCTGTACTTCATAAACATAGTGACCTGTATCAGACTATGGCTTGTAAGAATACTCACCTGAGAGTTCTCTGAAGAAGGTTTCGAAAAGGATATAGTGGAAATTGAAAAGGTATGGAAGAGAAAGACCAAAATGATTACTGGGCTGGGGCACCTTCCTTACGAGGAAAGGCTAAAGTGTTTGGGCCTCTTCAGCCTAGAGAGAGAGAGAGAGAGAGAGAGAGAGAGAGAGAGAACAGAAAAAAGAAAATATTTCTTTATCCAACATGTAATTAGTCTGTGGAACTACTTGCCACAGGATGTGGTGATGGCATCTGGCCTAGATGCCTTTAAAAGGGGATTGGACAAATTTCTGAAGGAAAAGTCTATCACAAGTTATAAGCTATGATGGGTATGTGCAAACCCTGGTTCTAGAAGTAGGCTACCTAAGAATGCTAGATGCAAGGGAGAGCACCAGGATGCAGGTCTCTTGTTACCTTGTGTACTTCCTGAGGCATCTGGTGGGCCTCTGTGAGATACAGGAAGCTGGACGAGATGGGCCTTTGGCCTGATCTGTTGGGGCTCTTCTTATGTTCTTAAGATGGTGAGCTGAAAAGCAGGGCTGAAGAACATGCTGTGATCTCTATTTTAGATGGTGCCTGCTTCAAACCTGAGTTTTTGGGTGGGGTGGGGCTGATATGGGGAGGAGCTGCAGCTTGGATTCCTCCTACATAGCCCAGGTTTTTGACATTATGGCAAAATGATGGATGCCTTTGAAGGATGGCAAAATGGGCTGTTGCATCTTTGTACTGTGAACATAAGGTGAAGTTGAGAAGTTGCCTTTGAAGGTTTTTGTTGCACCTAAACAAACTTGCTTCTTCTACAAAGGCTAGATTCCTGTGTCATGGGGTAAATACTGTATGATCATGTTATACTATTCAGTACAGGGTACATAATACAGCACATCAAAAACAATTCTCGACATGTCACGTAAAAAGAACACTACCCGTGCAGACAGACGCACACAAACATTAAGACGTTTCCATGCCAAATTAAATGATTTACATGCTGTCTCCTTCCTCCGTCTATTCTTCCTTTTCTCTCTTTAATCAAGTACAACTAGAACCTGTAGTACTTTCATATGCTATAGGCAGATATTCATTACTGCTAATGTATTTCCACATGCGCTGCCTCCGACGCATCCTCGGCATCACCTGGCAGGACAAAGTTCCAAACAACACAGTCCTGGAACGTGCTGGAATCCCTAGCATGTATTCACTGCTGAAACAGAGACGCCTGCGTTGGCTTGGTCATGTCGTGAGAATGGATGATGGCCGGATCCCAAAGGATCTCCTCTATGGAGAACTCGTGCAAGGAAAGCGCCCTACAGGTAGACCACAGCTGCGATACAAGGACATCTGCAAGAGGGATCTGAAGGCCTTAGGGATGGACCTCAACAAGTGGGAAACCCTGGCCTCTGAGCGGCCCGCTTGGAGGCAGGCTGTGCAGCATGGCCTTTCCCAGTTTGAAGAGACACTTTGCCAACAGTCTGAGGCTAAGAGGCAAAGAAGGAAGGCCCATAGCCAGGGAGACAGACCAGGGACAGACTGCACTTGCTCCCGGTGTGGAAGGGATTGTCACTCCCGGATTGGCCTTTTCAGCCACACTGGACGCTGTGCCAGAACCACCTTTCAGAGCGCGATACCATAGTCTTTCGAGACTGAAGGTTGCCAATACAATAATGTATTCTATACCTAAGCACTATATCATGTCAAATAACATTTTGGGACTAATCAGAATATTCTTGTGTACTAATTATCCTTCAGTAAATGGAGCCTCTGTTGAAATAATAGGTTGGAGTTTTCTTGAACATGGGCACGTTTCACTATTTCATGGGAAATGGTTGCGATTCTCTTGCGTTTTGGCAAAATTTTTAGCCCTTTTCTTCAACAGGCCAGTTAAATATAATGGGTATTTTTTAAAAAATCCATTTCATTTTTCAAATGGTTTGCATAAATTGAGGGTTCTGTGTTGTTCATATGTTTTGAATTCAAACTATACTTTTGGAACCAAATACCAGGAATGCAAGAAAAATCATCCCAAGCACTGTTCAGCCAATATTTCAGAGTTCACACAACGCTAAATTAGGTAGGTTGTATTGCACGACATCGCACCAGCAGAACAATATTTTGGGTTTAGTTTCCTTATTCTCATACAGTGCCCTGGTGCAGATAGAGATGTCACCATACCTAGGCCCAGCTACAAGATTGGGGGCTCATAGTGTACATCACAGAGGAGAGCATTAGGAGCCCTACAGCCCAATCCTAACCCAACCTCTGCGGGAACAGGCAGGTCAGCTGTCCTGCACTGTATCCAGTGTAGACTTGGAGGTGGATGGAGCACAACTCCAAATAAGGGAACTTATGTCCACTTACCCCAAGTAATGGGATAAGATCAATGGGGCTACTCAGATCTGTACCAGCTAAATCGTTGGTGCACATTCAAGCAGCCTGGTGTAAGGCCCAGCTGCTCGGGTGGGGTTAGGATCCAGCCTAAGTGCCAGAGGCCAATCCCACCCCCTCCTGGTCCCAGTCCTCCCAATGGCCTGCCCAATGCCCACCCCAAAACCCCCTCAAATTGTCTTCCCTCCACCCTCCCCAAACTCCTGTGCTGGCCTCCCCAAGCTAGCAATTCCTTACCCCATCTGCTGCTGGATCTGGTGGGAGTAGGCTGGCACACATCCTTCTGCCAGCATGGCCTGCTCCTGAGTTGTCCCAGATGTGCCTTACAGCATATTTGTGACACTCCCAGGCTGGCATAAGGGACGTATGCCAGTACAGTGCAATTTTAGGATTGTGCTCCCAAATTCTTTTCTAGCTCAGATTAGAATCTGAGCCAGAGAAGAATTTCCAGTTAACCTCCCTTTGCCCCCCAAACCCTTTCTTCTTACACATTCAGCACCTCCACCCCTCAAGTATATTCTCTCCTTCCCTATAAACAACAGTTACTTGGGGAGGGGGCAAAAGAGATCACTGGTCATGGAAAGAAGTTTCTTCAGTTTTTGGTCTCTCATCCAAGACTGCTGATCCTGCTTAGGTTTTTCAAGTAAGGCAACAACTCAACCTCCAGACGGGACCTCCTGCCCATATTGAGTTATGTACGTATACTCACCCCAGTATGTGTTGACGCTGAGCATGCAACTTATACATAAGTTATGTATTTAGAGCACTGTGTGTATGTGCACTGTGGTGTATACATATAGACGTTATGCAGAAGTTTTGATCAATGCATAGAGGTTTGGCATGGGACCAAGAGTCACAATTCCGTATGTTCCCAATGTGACAATCTGTGCAGGGATCTTCACATTTGTAGACTTACATTATTTCTGGTTCTATCCAGCAGGGCCTCTGAAGAGGAATTTTATTAGGGGGTACAAAGTTTCTTTTGGGCCCCTTTGCAAAGGGGGGAGGAGTGAAACGGTGGTGCAAAAGTTGGGCCCCTTTGCAAAGGGTGGTAACTGTGGAGCGGAATAGGGGTGAAGCAGGATGAGGGGAGGGTAGAGATAGCTGGAAAAGTCTTTGGAGCCCAGGCCTACCCACCCATGTGACATCAGTAGTGTCCCCAGCATCCCCAGTCATTTTAGTGACCCCAGCATCCTGTACGGTCAACAAGCCTGAATAGATAGGAAAATGTTAGATCCCAGGAAATGCCTGTCCCCCCTTTGGCTCCTGGGCCCTCCTTTTGACCCTGGGTCTGGGTACAAATTACCCCCTTTACCTCCCTCTCCTAGGCCCTGCTACTCAGCATCTAGACTTTAATTCATTTTTAATTATAGACACATAAGCTTTCTAACATACTGTCAACTTATCACAAGCCTCCGTAAACATGGTTTAGTCATAAATCAAAATAGAAACATTACAATTTTGGTGTATGATAAATATATTCACTGTATCTCAGTAAAAGAAATGATGTCGTGATGTTTGTGTTTTCTTGGAATATTTGGATAATCGGCCATGAATACGCAAAAAATGTCTGCTAAATATATATATATATATATATATATATATATATATATATATATATATATATATATATATATATATATATATATATATATATATATATATATGGCTCTTTTACAGGGATTTTCTTGACAGTGGTGGCCAGGTCATCATAGAATTTGTCTTTGGCTTCTGCTGGAGACGACAGAGTCGGTGCATAAGCACTGATGAGAGTGATAGGTCCTGCTGATGACTGGAGCTGCAGGTACAAAATTCTTTCACTTCCCACAGTAGGTGGGATGATGGATTTCAGCAGGGTATTTCTGACCGCAAAGCCAACGCCATGTTCCCTGGTTTCGTTTGGTGGTTTTCCCTGCCAGAAAAATGAGAAATTTCTCTCCTTGACAGATCCGGAATCTGGCAGCCTAGTCTCTTGAAGGGCGACGATGTCCATCTGCAGTCTGCTCAGCTCCATGTCGATGACAGCTGTTTTGCGTGCGTCGTCTATTTCTTGCAGGTCATCAGAGAAGCCAGGTGTCATTGTCCTAACGTTCCAGGTGCCCAGCTTTAGGGCAGTAGTTTTCTGTTTTCTGTTGCATGGTGCAGAGTTGTCGATCCGCTTGTCGGTTTTCACCCTAAACCCCACGCACCCCATGAGGTTAACGGACCGTGGCGAGGCAACACCTTACTGGCTGGGGACTGCCCAGCTTAAGGCGGGCGGTAGCTGCCCAATGAGATGCAATGATCTCTCCCACCGTCGGAAGCAGCCCCTGGCGTCATGCTCTACACCAATCGAGCAAAGACTTATAACCGGTAAACTGCTGCTTCCCGTGTTGTGCCGACGCCGTATGGCGAAGTTGGAGTGTCCTCTCCAGTGTGCAAAGCCTGGGTAAAGAAGGTATGGAGGATAGGCTGTTACCCATGCAGCAAATCCCCCCTCTCCACGTCGCTGGAATGGTCCAATGGAAAGGCAGAAGCCAATACGGTTGGTTCCAGCGGCGTCGCAGGAGTTGCCAGAACGTGACTGTGTTCAGCCATGAACTGCCTAAGGGACTCCGGCTCCTGATTTTGCCTCGAGGTTGACTCCTGAAGCCTTTTCCAGAACTGGATGTAGCCACAAGGCAGTGGAGGTTTGAGGTCAGAGTTTCCTTCTCTTAGATGAGCTGCCTTCCTAGGCTGACGAGTCCCATCTACCCGGTGGCTGTTTAGTCTCCTCTTACGACAAGTACAGCCAAACTGAGGGCCTATTCTTAGCCCCCAGCCCCCAGGGTAATAGCCCCCAGCCCCCAGATGTCACACTATTTGATTCCATTTTTACTAGACATATAATTCCAGATACATAATTTGTCAACTGCCAAAGTTAAAATTTTTGGTTGCTCTAATTTTATAAAAACAACTGAAATAGCAGTTCTAGGCAAGCATGTGTTTCAGTTCTATTTCAAATACCTTAATGTAGTTTACCTGATTTATGAGGCAGTTTCAAAACAAAAGGCTTCATATCAACAACATAATGATCGAATTCTGCATCCAATTTCTCCCATGTTTCTTCTTCACTGCTCATTGTGTTGATTCAACAGTCAGTGTACTGGTATATTTAAAAAGATAACTCGCACGGCCCGCCTGCCGGGGCTGTCGGCACTGCTCCCGCCTGACTGAGCGCGGGGTGGGTGAGGGGGTGGGGGTGGGGGCAGGAACTGCGCTGCCTGGAGACTCCCGGCTCGCCCCGCCCGCTTCCCTGCCAGCAGAACGAGGAGGCGCCCCCCTGACAGCGCTCAGGCCTCGGGCGAAGGAGCGTCGCTCAGGCTGCCTCGGAGTACACTTTCAGAGTACACTTTCAGAGTAAGTGTACTATAAACAACATATTGGTAGAACAGTGGATCAAAACCTGGGGTACATGTACCCCCAGGGGCACTCAACAGGACCTTGAAAAAGAATTGAATAATAACAGAAAAAGGCAAGCCGTGCTCCAGAATGCCTTGCAGGGCCAGCAAGGCAGGAAGGGGCTAGTTGGCTATGAAAGCCCCACCAATAGCTAGTTTTTGTTCATCAATTCATATATGAGTCAGCACAGTAAAAAAGTTGAAATGTATAAAAAAGGTTGAAATAGTGATCAATCATCAAGAATTTATCAGGATACTTCTGGTGCAAAATAGTGCAAAGGCACAGTCTTCAGTTCTTCAAACAGATAAAAAGAGAAAATACTGTGAAGACTATATGAAGTATGGGTTTTCATATAGAGGAGATAAGGGCTTATATTATTAATATTAATTACACACATTAAGCTAATATGAGGGGTACAATTTATAGAAATGGGCTGCCAAGTGGTAGGCAAGTGAAAAAAGATTGGGAACCACTGCATGAGAACCATTAACCAAATCCTTCTTTAAGGTTCCTAGTGTGTTAAGCCAAGGCTCTACATATAACATACAGCTTAGAACACATACCTGGGAGTGGGCAATTCAATTCAAAGCAGAGAGACAAGCAACAAGGAATGACTGTGAGGAAGAACAGCTGCGCCTAGTTGCAACCCGATTTACTCAGAAGCAGACCCATTGCTTTCCATGGGTGTTATTCTTAAGTAATGGTGCACTGAATAGTAGTCTGGGACTTTGTTTCAAATGGAAATGAGAATTACATCCTGGTGTTTAAAAAAACAGATCTCTGCAAAATGCAAGCAGATATTGGTAATGCTAATAAATTCAGTATTAATTTTAAACCCAGATCTCAGGTCTTTGACATTGATGCTACTATTGATTTATTGTAAATCACCTTTGGTATTTCACCAAAGAATAGCGAATGATGGGGCTGTTGTTCAGTACTGAACTAGGAGTTGTCAGTACCTTTGAATGGATTCAGCAGAATTAATTTACCGCTCTGTTGATACTAAATTTAGAAACTTTATAAATGGAAAGTTGTGAAAAAGGACATTTGTCTCTGTATCAGGAAGTTATTGCACCCAAAGTTTCTCTAAACCATCATGCATCATGTATATCTGAAGGTACAAATTGTTGGTTGGGCTTTTCAAGAGTGTTCTTGTCACTGACTTATAGGAATGTTTGCTTCTAAAATGAAGCTTTCCAGTTAAATAAAATACTGTTTTGAAAAAAAGGTAGTGCTTAAAAACCAGAGTTGTCAGAATACATTGGCATGCTTTCTTAGCACATTTTGGCAGCCGGAGTTTTACAGATTGTTTCACTTCAAATTTCTCCTTAGATTTCACAGAAATCTGTGAAAATATACCTTGCAGTGGTTGTAGGTCATTGCAGATATGTTTTATGGTTAAAAGAAGTTCTTCAATAATTACTCATGAGGAGATGAAGGAAAAAGTGAGGCTTTTCCTTGAAATAGTTTTCTGTAGTAATGTTGTTCCATAACAGGTCGTGAAACAAACAAGTAGATAAATCTTCCTCAAAACAAAATCTGAATGGCTGCCATATGAACTATATTAAAGGAAAGATTTGGCTGATAATCTCACTTTTCAAGCAACCAAATCTGCACCTAACTATCATCTCACCAATTTAGGGTAAGACCAGTGAAACCTCTGACTAGGTTAAGTTCCATTCCTTTCAGTGGCATGTGGTTACAATTGATGGACTGAAACCAACATTAAGGAAAGAGCAGAGGGGAATTGATTTTCTTGCTTCACCGGAGACTGACACAAACTAGCAGCTACTCATCCCTTCCAATAATGTGTTAAAAGAGCACTTCTGATGATGCATGAAAGAACTAGTCTCTTGCTTTCTTAAAGCGGGGCACATTGTGTAAAACCACTTAAGTGCCTCAGTTCTGCCAAATATTCTTTGAATCTTGCTAACTATTCATAATATCTGTATAGGCAATCTGGTTAGCTTTTGAAATGTAACTACAGGCAGGTTAAGGCTTGGAGAGGTAGTAAGAGTCTCTGGCCACACTCCAGCAAAACTGAGTTGCAACATAGGACTACAGCCCTAGAATACTTAGTAGAGCATTAAGTCCTGTTGAATGCAGGATGAACATTGTTCATCCTCGGCGATTTCAATGCTAGAGTTGGTGCTGATAACAGTTCATGGCCCACTTGCTTAGGTCAGTTTGGCACTGGGAGGATGAACGAAAATGGCCAACGCCTGCTAGAGTTTTGCTGTCATCACGGTCTCTGTGTCAGCAACACATTCTTCAACACAAAGCCCCAACATAGAGTCTCTTGGAGACATCCAAGATCAAAGCACTGGCACCAGCTCGACCTGATCCTCACCAGACGCTCCAGCCTTCCCAGCATCAAGATCACACGCAGTTATCATGGTGCTGCCTGCGACACTGACCACTCCCTGGTGTGCAGCAGAGTGAAACTGCAAACAAAGCGGCTGTATCACACGAAAAAGGAAGGAAGACCTCGCATTGATACCAGCAAGACCCGGGATCAGAGAAAAGTGGAGGAATTTGCACAAGTGCTTGAGGAATCTCTTCCAGGCCCGGCTGACGCAAACGCATCCAACAGATGGGAACATTTCAAGAATACCATTTACAACACCGCCTTGTCCATATTCGGCAAGAAGACCAACAAGGCGGCAGACTGGCTTGAAGCCCACTCTGAGGAGCTGACACCAGCCATTGAGGAAAAGAGGAGAGCTCAAGCAGCATACAAGGCCTGTCCCAGTGAGCGCAACCTGCAGGTCCTCCGAACTGCTCGCAGCAAAGTCCAACAGACTGCCAGGAGATGTGCTAACGACTACTGGCTCCAGCTCTGTTCCGAGATACAGATAGCAGCTGACACGGGCAACATCAAGGGGATGTATGATGGTATCAAGCAGGCCCTAGGTCCAACACAGAGGAAAATTGCCCCCCTGAAGTCTGCCACAGGCGAGGTCATCCAGGATCGGGCGCAGCAGATGGAACGCTGGGTGCAGCACTACTCTGAGCTATATTCCAGAGAAAATGTAGTCACCGAAGAAGCACTGAACAACATTGAGTGCCTGCCTGTGCTGGAAGAGCTTGACAGTGAACCAACCCTAGAAGAACTTCACGTGGCCCTGGACTCCCTTGCCTTTGGCAAGGCACCTGGAAAAGACAGCATCCCTGCTGAAGTCCTAAAATGCTGCAAAGAGATCATCGTCACTGAGCTGCATGAAATCCTTTGTCTCTGCTGGAGAGAAGGTGGAGTACCTCAAGACATGAGGGATGCAAACATCATCACGCTGTACAAGAACAAAGGTGACAGGGGTGACTGCAACAACTACCGCGGCATCTCTCTCCTTAGCGTTGTAGGAAAGCTGTTTGCCCGAGTTGTACTAAAGAGGCTCCAGGTACTTGCAGAGAGCGTCTATCCAGAATCGCAGTGTGGATTCCGAGCCAACAGGTCCACCACTGATATGGTATTCTCCCTTAGACAACTGCAGGAGAAATGCAGGGAACAACGACAGCCACTCTTTATAGCTTTCATAGATCTCACAAAGGCTTTCGACCTGGTCAGCAGAGACGGCCTCTTCAAGATTCTCCCCAAGATTGGATGTCCACCCAGGCTCCTCAGCATCATCAGATCTTTCCACAAGGACATGAAAGGCACTGTTGTCTTCGATGGCTCCACATCAGACCCTTTTGACATCCGAAGCGGAGTGAAGCAGGGCTGTGTTCTTGCACCAACCTTGTTTGGGATTTTCTTCGCTGTCCTGCTGAAGCAGGCCTTTGGAACTGCAACAGAAGGCATCTATCTCCGGACCAGATCAGACGGAAAGCTCTTCAACCTCTCCAGACTGAGAGCAAAATCCAAAGTCCAGCTGAAATGTCTGCGTGACTTCCTCTTTGCCGACGATGCAGCTGTCACTACCCACTCTGCCAAAGATCTCCAGCAGCTCATGGATCGTTTTAGCAAGGCCTGCCAAGATTTTGGACTGAAAATCAGCCTGAAGAAAACACAGGTCATGGTTCAGGATGTGGACTCACCTCCCTGCATTACAATCTCTGAGCATGAACTGGAGGTTGTCCATGACTTTGTGTACCTTGGCTCAACGATCTCCGACACTCATTCTCTCGATACCGAGCTAAACAAGCGCATCGGTAAAGCAGCTACCACGTTTTCCAGACTCACAAAGAGAGTCTGGGCCAACAAGAAGCTGACGGAACATACCAAGATCCAGGTCTACAGAGCTTGCGTCCTGAGTACACTTCTGTACTGCAGCGAGTCATGGACTCTTCGCTCACAACAGGAGAGGAAACTGAGCGCTTTCCACATGCGCTGCCTCCGACGCATCCTCGGCATCACCTGGCAGGACAAAGTTCCAAACAACACAGTCCTGGAACGTGCTGGAATCCCTAGCATGTATTCACTGCTGAAACAGAGACGCCTGCGTTGGCTCGGTCATGTTGTGAGAATGGATGATGGCCGGATCCCAAAGGAGCTCTTCTATGGAGAACTCGTGCAAGGAAAGCGCCCTACAGGTAGACCACAGCTGCGATACAAGGACATCTGCAAGAGGGATCTGAAGGCCTTAGGGATGGACCTCAACAAGTGGGAAACCCTGGCCTCTGAGCGGCCCGCTTGGAGGCAGGCTGTGCAGCATGGCCTTTCCCAGTTTGAAGAGACACTTTGCCAACAGTCTGAGGCTAAGAGGCAAAGAAGGAAGGCCCATAGCCAGGGAGACAGACCAGGGACAGACTGCACTTGCTCCCGGTGTGGAAGGGATTGTCACTCCCGGATTGGCCTTTTCAGCCACACTGGACGCTGTGCCAGAACCACCTTTCAGAGCGCGATACCATAGTCTTTCGAGACTGAAGGTTGCCAATACAATATATATATACACATACACACACACACACACACACACACACACACACACATACATTTGGCACAAAATATGCACACTTTACCATAAAATACCAAATTTCAACCATGACCAAGTAGAACCTTCCAGGGATGGGAACTTGAGTCAGGTGACTTGAGTCGCAAAAACACATTTTTTGCTGACTTGTGTACACTTGAGTCAGGCATGTCAATGACTCCAAAACTGACTCGAGTCTGAGGCCACAGACTCAGAAATGAGTCCCCATGTGTGCAGACTTGAGTGTGTCTGGGTGTGCTGGCTTCCTTTTTTTGCAGTGTAAAAACCCTCATGGAGACATCATTCAGATCAGGTGAGCAGCAGAGAAGTTCCAGCCAGGAGGCAGGGAAGGGTTAATGTTTTGGTTTTGCATCAAGCATGTGGGGGAAGGCAGGAGCTGGTTCTCTTGTCCATCTCTGAACTGGTGATCATTGGACAAAAGTCTTTCCCTGGGCAATGAAGGGAGAAGGTGCGGGGGAGAGACGATTCCTAGCCATGAAATCATGGCATGGCTCCAGCAGGCTTACTGAATGACCGGCCACAATGGAACTACTTCTGAGTAGAGCTGCAAAGGATTGGGTCATACCGGTAAGTGTCCCAGCTGCTGCACGTGATCCTCCTCCTTCTACTTCTGTCCCCGCTCTCACGCAGTCCATTCCACCCCCTCCTGCCTTGTTTACAGATGGGATGGGGGCATCAGGGAGTGTTTAAAGATAACTCTGACACACACACCCCACTGGCAGCTCCGTTTTTTTTCTGTGGAGCTGTGGCTGACTTTTTAATGGGAAAGACTTGAGTCTTTTAGAGGCCTCAAAATACTCTGGGCAACTCGGATAGTGTGCCCGTTAGGACTTGCGTTAAAGGGAACGGAGACTCGTGACTCGACTTGAGTCAAGCAGCGCTGGATTTGCTCCCCTGCAATCCTCCTTCTCGTAGAACACTCAACTTAGTTAATGGCAGTAAATCAGCAAAGGAACACTCTGCTTTAAACAGAAATGCTTTGAGTGGGATTCTTGCACCAAGTGCAATTGGTGCAGATCATTCAGGGTTACTAAAGAGGGTTCATCCTGATCCTTGACGTTGTTTCTATCGACCTCCAGGTTTCCTTTGTGGTAAACTCTGATTTTGAACTCAGCTTATCATGAGAAACATTATTTGCTGTTGCTCAGGTGTATTTGCAAGTACTGAACCATTCACCTCAAGAGCATGAACATGCTTCATACTGGCAAAAACTGAATGCTTTATCAGAGGCTAATTGGCACTCTCGTTGCAACAAATCAGCCTAACAGCAAACACACGTGATTTAAGTGCTGGCATTTCCACACTTTGATAACAGACATATTCAGGCGCTGGATTATGATGGATGTGCCCAACAGGGATAAATTACTTCTCTCCACAGCATGACTGTGCCTTCAAGACAGATGCTTTACCTTCTGTGCTTTTATCTTTGGCTGTACCAACGCGGCTCGTAACAGAACAAATATTCATCATGTCTGCTTGCCACCTTTAAAACAATATACTTGGCTCACCGTCTCTTCTCCGCTGATCAAAGTGCTGCCATTGGCTTGAACGCCTAAATCTTTGGGCGAGTATACAGTTTAGGACCATTTGCTCTTGGTGGGACATTCCAGGAGTGATGGGGGGGCCCAGGAGAGCAGCTGTTGGAACTGACCACCCAAAGTGTTGACCTTAGGGCAATTGGGCCTATTCGACCGGAGTGGTTTGTGTCAGAATGCCAGGTGCAAGGGAGGGCACCTTGCAGGATGCAGGTCTCTTACTGTCTTGTGTGCTCTCTGGGGCATTTGGTGGGCCACTATGAGATACAGAAGCTGGACTCGATGGACCTATGGTCTGATCCAGCGGGGCTGTTCTTATGTTCTTATGACAGAACCCATACCTACTCCTGGAACCTGATTTCCAGGTTCGCTCGCTTGGCCTCAAGGCCAAGCCCTGGAACATGTGAAGTATTAAGACCCAAATCTTAACTGCCCCCCCCCCCGCTGATGCATACATGCAAAAGACATGTGTGCTGCATCCTATGAAGGGGGGGCTAGCAGAGGTCTACTCAGGATAAGGGACCCGTGAGGGCAATGGAAAGAGAGAAGGGGAAGCTCATGCTCCATGAGGACTAATAGCTGGATATTGGAGAAAATGGTTTTATTTTTTCGCAGATTTCAGAGTTTTCCAAATTTAGAAGTGCAGAGAGCGGTGCAATGTGCTTCAATTCAAAAGTTTATATCACAATTATAAATTGTGATAGCTGTAAAAGTGTACTAGGGAGGTGATATAGGTGGTATAGTGTCAACAGATGAAACCACAATCATTACCCATGCACCCTCCCCTTTAAATAGTCAATAAAAACCAAATAAAATGGGTTTTGTTTGTTTGTTTGCAGATTTAGTTGTTGTTGTTTTTTTTAACAGAAATGCAGAAAGCGGCGTTACATGTTTTTATTTCGTTATCACCATTTTCTCCCACCTCTGCTAATGGGGCTTTTGGCCTGATCCATCCGGCCTCTTCTGTGTTCTTATGATGAAGTGTCAGGAACCTTTCCATTTATGGTTTGGTAACACCTGACTAGAACGGGAAATTTGCAGAGCTGATGCCTCTGCATTAATGTGTTGCTTAAGATGCACACACCTTTTAGGTGTTCTGACACCAATGATGTTTTTAATGTCCTGGGCACAGAGCATATTAAAATGAGCCCAGCACTGTAATATTGTAAGGTCTATCCAAGCCTAGGGAAAGTTTTTGTCTCTTTTGTTTTCAGTGAAATAACCAGAGAAGCTGATTGATAGAGGAATGTTATCCCTGGGCACTTGCCCACTGCTTGCATAACCATGGAGAATAACAGGATTCTGTTTTGCTCGACAATATTGATTAAAGATCCACACACGATTCAGCTGGGAACACATATTCAGCTGTTTATTAGCAACAAGTGTTTTGTCTTCCTCTTTTTCTAGGCTGTTTGCTTGGAGAGGATTTCACTGATGACCAGCAACTTGATCCCACTCAATGGAGTTTTAATTAGAATTACATTAGGTCAACCTGCTTTATAATGTAAGTTGCAAGGTTTTTAGATCAAACCTTTGCATTTCATGTTTTGCAATAGGATTGTACCATTTGAGTTCTAATTAATATTTCTTAGGATTCATTTCTTAGGATATTTCTTAGGATTCATTTCTTAGGATCTACTTCAACACTGTCTGCTACTTCATAAGACTTGAATGAGTAGGGAGGATCCTGAAGCGGAAGAAATGGTGGAGGAGGAGGAGGCAGAGACCATTGTGAACCTCCTCCTAGGAATAGAAATTACAGTGGTCCTATCCATCCCTTTAGCTTTTTCATTACCATGATCCTAATAAAGGTATAGTTGATAGCAGGTATGTTTTTTTATATTTATTTATTTATTTATATATATACTTATTTAACTGGCTGTAAAATGCATCATAGCCAGATTAAACAGACGGAGTTAGATAACTATTTTGGTCAACAGCGGGTAGTGAAACAATTATAGCCTTGGCTATTGCTATGGGCAAAGCACACTGTAATAATTTTTTCCCTACTGGAAGAAGCTCAGCAAAATTCTGATTTTTTTTTTTCTAATAAATAATTAACTGGGTATTATTTCAATAAATAAATGAGTGTTTATCTAGTAACGAATACAAATGTTTTGTATGCATACATCCTGACCTACTTCTCTCTATCCATCTTGGCTATTTCCTGAAGAATTATTTTAAAAAATTAATAACATCAAAATACTCCTGTTTATAACATCTTATCAATGGCGGTTAAATAAATAAAATAATTCAATCACTTATCTTCCTCATCTTGGGAATATTTAATCAAGCTTAATATTTGCTTTAAATTAGCACTGTCAAAAATACATTTTGCAAAATCTCCCAAATCATGAAAGATTTATCATTCAAAATGTATTTGGATTATTCTCCAGCTAATCGTCAAGATCTATCTATCTATCTATCTATCTATCTATCTATCTATCTATCTATCTATCTATCTATCTATCTATCTATCTATAAAAATAGTGTACAGTATCCAGAACAATTAATTGGATGTAAAAATCAAAACTATAACCCTCATGTGTTCATCAACAGAGTATAATGTTGGGCAGGATACATTTTCTAAGGAACACATTTCAATGTAAACAACATCAAAGAATGAATTTCTTGGAACCTGTATAGACAGCCAGTTTTGACTACAATAAAAATATATTAAATCATTTTGTGTAGAGTGCAAACTTTCACCTCAAGGGAACACTTCTGTTGAGGGAATATTGCATTTTCCCTGCCCGAAAACTGCAATACAGGTGTGCGCCACTTAACAAAGGGGATACTTATCTGATCCCCGTTGTTATGCAGTTAGGTCATTAAGTGAACATTCAGTCCAATCTATTGCCTTTATTGTGTAAACAGACACTCCCTGCCAGACACTAGCTGGCTGCACAGGCTATTGAGACTGATTGCCTCTTTTTTGCATTAAGAGCTTCTCTGTTGTGTAAACAGACACTCTGTTGCAGGGTATGGAGACACAATTGCCTCATTAAGAGTATCTTTATTGTACTTTGGCCACTGTCATATATGTGGTTCATTGTTAAACAAATGGTTGTTAAGTGGTGCATGCCTGCATTTGTTAGCAAAAGTTAGTTCTTCCAATTATCCTTTCCTTTGTTGTATTAAGTGCTCTGTGGAATATAACTTTTGTATCTATTGAACAGTAGCTATGACTTAAATAGAGATGACTAGCCCAAATTCCACATGCCAAACTTGAACCTTTATTACACAGACCTACACATGCTTTGTTGTCGTAAAAGTTAGACCTATTCTTGGGTATAATTGGGGTGCTGAATTGAAAAATGGCATATGCTTTGCCTGATTGGCTTTAGTTTTGGGGGTTTGGCATAGCCACTTTATATGTTGATTCAAGCAGCTTCATTGTGAGGAATCCATGGAGTTCACGAGGAATCTGCTTGCAACAATGTATAAGGTGGCTATGCTGTAGTTCCAAAACTAGAGCCTGTCAGGCAAAACCTATGCCATATTTTGATTCAGCACCCCAAAAATATCCTAAATTTGTTCAAACAGCCTTGGCAACTTGGGTTATATCGCGGATTGGGGGGCAGGCCTGCGTTGTTGTTAAGACTTGTACCACCGTGCAAATATCTATCTATCTATCTATCTATCTATCTATCTATCTATCTATCTATCTATCTATCTATCTATCTATCTATCTATCTATCTATCTATCTATCTATCTATCTATTCCTGCTTCTTACTTTTCTCCAATAGTACTTGCACTGCTGTTGCTGGATTGTGCCAATGTAGACACTGCCCTACAAGGTTTGCTATTCACTCAGGAAGTCTCCTTGTGGGGCCATTGCTACAATTTGGTGAATAAGAGGTTGGCGGTTTTGGGGACAAATGTAAAGAGGATAAGCTGGAGTCCTGCTTGGACTCCCCCTCCCTGGTGGGCACACCCTCCTCTGCTTACTTCAGTTGAATGCCTTGTCTCTGCAGCTAAAGTTTACAGGAGTTGAATTGTGGAGTTGTATCCAAAGAATTGCCTAACTAGTTCCACATGTACATGGGAGATTTTCAACACAGTCTTAATCTGGTGCAGCACTATTACAGCAACTGTAAAGCACATTTGTAACAACTTGTGAGTAAGGTGGAGAAGGTCTCCACCATATCCTATTCCCATCCTGAGCTTTTACCCCCAACAAAGGGCTTCTTGGACTTGCGCTAGTGATTTAGGGCCAAATACTATCCAATTTTCCAGTGCCGGTGCAGCTGTGCCAACGGGGCATGCACTGCATCCTGTGGTGGGGAGGCAGTCACAGAGTCCACCTCAAGGTATGGGAACATTTGTCTCCTTATTTCACAGCTGCATTGTGGCTGCGCCACTGCTGGAAAGTTGGATAGGATTGGGCCCTCAGTTGGCACAGATTCAAGTAGCCCCATTGGGCAGGCTGAGACTTTACCCGGAGTGAGGGGACAAATGGTTAGGAGCAGGCTGGAGGTCTACTTGGGGCTAGGGGAAATTTGTCCCCTTACTCCGAGGAGATCTCCAGCCTACTCCTAACCAGTACAGGATATGGCATGGGCCACCTGGCATTGAGTTGCCCAACTTGAGTTTCTTCAACATCAGTCTCCTGTGTTGCATGGCAAATCTCTTCTGCAACAGTGGGAAGTTTGGAAAGCAGTTTCTGATATGACATGAAGATCTGTCACTCAAAAGAAAGAACTCAAAGAAATTGTAGTGGGCATGTTTAAGAATCTCTTTATATCCAAGCTGACGATGCCTGAAGTCCTGAAGCAGGTTACCTGTGAGGGTTTGGCAAAGAGCCTATTTGTCTACTATCCTCTCACCTGCATTCTGACGTGGTGCAGTCAGAGCAATGTGGTCTGTGTCGTGACATTGGGTCCCACTCTCTGGGGGCTCCTGCACTGGGGTGGCAGGCAGATTTCCCATTGCTGTAGCCAGCATCTGACAGCCAGGGGGCGGCAGTGCAGCAAGTGGAATGTGGAGCACAAGGTTGGAGGTTTGAATCCCTCCCTAGCCAGCAGTGTGGGGCGGGGGTGGCGCAGGGAGGGAAAAAAGGTGGGGGTGGAGAGGAGGGAAAAAAAGGTGCCGGAATGCCATTCTGGTGCGTTCCATTACAAAAAAAGCCATGCCTGGGACTATCCTGAAATGGGCCTCCAAGAAGTAGCTGGTGGTGATGGTATGTCACCGCCAACTATTTCTGGGTGCCATGCTTTGCACTCATGGCTTCTGGCTCACCGTGGCTGCCTGGTGAGTGGTGGGGGGGTGCCGAGCACCCGCATTGGGCCCTGCCAGTCCTCTGTGTGCAGAGCTGTGGGTGCAGTCCTAGGGGATCCTAGGAGAGCACAGGCTTTTTCAAACCATATAAATTACCTTACCCTGTACTGTCATGAATATTGTGTACACTACATCAAAGATATATAATTATAAGCTCTTTTTCCTTTTGTTAATAAAAATGTCATGGAATTGTACTCATTCCATTTCAATTGCTAATCATTTGCTGACTCTGAATGAATCTGCTGCTTAAGTGATATCAGTATCCCTAATGGATACATTGAGGACAATACAGCAATGAGGTTTGCCTTACAATACAGCTCCTTTTCTCTTTTTCTTTCAGTGCATGATTTTTAAGTTTGTCAACCCTTTTTTTTGGCAGGGCTGTTTGCTTCTTTTCTCATCGCAAAGGACCTGGTATAATAGGTGAGTTATTATTAACAAGTTTACATAAAATAATACAATAATAAGGACTATTTGCTTATACACTTCCCAAATTTACTGTTTTGTTAACATGAGCAAAAGCAATTCTGGACTTTCAGAAGGCATTTGACACGGTCCCTCACCAAAGGCTACTGAAAAAACTCCACAGTCAGGGAATTAGAGGACAGGTCCTCTCGTGGATTGAGAACTGGTTGGAGGCCAGGAAGCAGAGAGTGGGTGTCAATGGGAAATTTTCACAATGGAGAGAGGTGAAAAGCGGTGTGCCCCAAGGATCTGTCCTGGGACCGGTGCTTTTCAACCTCTTCATAAATGACCTGGAGACAGGGGTGAGCAGTGAGGTTGCAAAGTTTGCAGACAACACCAAACTTTTCCGAGTGGTGAAGACCAGAAGTGATTGTGAGGAGCTCCAGAAGGATCTCTCCAGACTGGCAGAATGGGCAGCAAAATGGCAGATGTGCTTCAATGTCAGTAAGTGTAAAGTAATGCACATTGGGGCAAAAAATCAAAACTTTAGATATAGGCTGATGGGTTCTGAGCTGTCTGTGACAGCTCAGGAGACAGATCTGGGGGTGGTGGTGGACAGGTCGATGAAAGTGTCGACCCAATGTGTGGCGGCAGTGAAGAAGGCCAATTCTATGCTTGGGATCATTAGGAAGGGTATTGAGGACAAAACGGCTAATATTATAATGCCGTTGTACAAATCTATGGTAAGGCCACACCTGGAGTATTGTGTCCAGTTCTGGTCGCCGCATCTCAAAAAAGACATAGTGGAAATGGAAAAGGTGCAAAAGAGAGCGACTAGGATGATTACGGGGCTGGGGCACCTTCCTTATGAGGAAAGGCTACGGCATTTGGGCCTCTTCAGCCTAGAAAAGAGACGCCTGAGGGGGGACATGATTGAGACATACAAAATTATGCAGGGGATGGACAGAGTGGATAGGGAGATGCTCTTTACACTCTCACATAACACCAGAACCAGGGGTCATCCACTAAAATTGAGTGTTGGGAGAGTTAGAACAGACAAAAGAAAATATTTCTTTACTCAGCGTGTGGTTGGTCTGTGGAACTCCTTGCCACAGGATGTGGTGCTGGCATCTAGCCTGGACGCCTTTAAAAGGGGATTGGACAAGTTTCTGGAGGAAAAATCCATTATGGGGTACAAGCCATGATGTGTATGCGCAACCTTCTGATTTTAGAAATGGGTTATGTCAGAATGCCAGATGCAGGGGAGGGCACCAAGATGCAGGTCTCTTGTTGTCTGGGGTGCTCCCTGGAGCATTTGGTGGGCCGCTGTGAGATACAGGAAGCTGGACTAGATGGGCCTATGGCCTGATCCAGTGGGGCTGTTCTTATGTTCTTATGTTAATCTCCATAACTGCCTCCAAAAACTGTCGCATTTTTAGGTTGCACAAAGGAGGCTGCAAAGGATAAGGTTGTGTTAATTTTTATTTTATTTTTTTTTCACATTTTTGTACTGCCCTTCCTCCCAGGAGCACAAGGTGGTGTGCATGGTTCCTTCCTTTCGTCCCCACCTCAACCCTGTGTGGTAGGTGAGGCTGAGAGATAGTGACTGGTTTTTGTGTTTCAAAAATGAAAAAGTACGTCTAATAGAAATATACATGAGACACAAATGACTGGGACACACAAAAAATGGACGCAAATGTCCAGTACCAGGTTGCATTTGACTGGGACACAATTGTCCAGGGCGTAATGGTCCTGTCACTCGAGTGGTGGTAGGACATGCATGTGCTAATGTGTGCATGATGTGGGTTTTGTGATGGGCACATACTAGTAGGGAGTGGATCTGTCCACATTTGGGTGGCAGATCTGCTCTGGTCACTCCTGGCTCTCACCCTTCTTCTGCATCGTTTTCAAGGTATATCCTGTGATGCTGACCTGTAGGACAAATAGCAGCTTGGGGGATTTTTCTTTAGGAAAATGGGGAGAGGAAGGATAAGTTTCCACTGTCCCATTTGGATCCCCACCCCATGGCCACTATTAAACTGTTAGAAAACAGCAGGACAACCAAGCAGGGATCTCTTGCTGTCATGTCTAGTGTGGTCCTCAGACTCAAATTTATGCATCTTGCTCTTGCTTTCTTTCTCCCTCTGTTTCCATTTTCACCTAAAACAGGCTACAATCTCCAATCAAACCAGGAACGAGGAGGGGCCTCTTTTTTTTTTTTCCCTCCTCCAGTTTTCCACTTCCAAATCACCCCTCCCAAGCTGACTTTGGCCCTGTAGGAGGAAAGATAGGGGCCTGCAGGCAGATTGTGTTCTGAGAAGTTGGCTGAAAAAAAAAATCTCTTTCTCCAATACTTTTCTTGTCAGCTGCTGAACTTTCCAACTCTGGGAACTGCTGGGAAATGTTGTGCAGAGGCCAGAATATTTTCTGGGAAAGAGGTGGGTGTAAACAGCTCACACATGAATATAGACTATTGTTCCATTCCTCTTATAATCTGATTTGTGCAAAAAAATAAAAAATAAAAATTAAGCATTTTAATATCTGCTGATATCACACCCTTACCAAAACTTAGGGTGAAGTGATCAGCAAAAGGAACACTACAAACAAAGAAGCTGTGCATTCATCTGTGCCTGTGTTGTTTTCAGGAGGTGCAATCACACTGGGGACAGTGGCACTCTTGGGCTGCATGAGACAGCCCCAAGAGCTTTAGCTGGCTCTGCCATGGGTTCATGGGAAGCAGGAAGCATGACATGTACATCTGTCTCCCCTTATCACATGGTGATGATGTTGTTGGGCCATCATCACCGAGGGTCTTTTGATTTGAAGTTGGGACTGAATATATTATTTGTTTCCTGGTTCTCCACTCTCTGCTCAGGAAGGTAGAAATGTGTGAGTTTGGAGGTACTAAACCGCTTCATCTTTGAGTCGAGGACTCATCGTTTACTCACATCAAGTTTGGTAGGAGAGGTGGGCTTGTACATACTTCAGGCTCAAGAGCCAGCTGTAACACGCACAGGTAAACAAGAACTTAAATCAGCGTTTCTCAAACTGCTGGTCACTTGGTGGGTCATGGCCTGATAGGTTGTGAGTTGGGCCCACCCACTTGCCTTGGCTCCAAATTGGAGCCAAACAGGTGCAACTGGAGGCCACTTCCAGGCTGCAACCCACCTTTGGAAGCCACTCCTGCATTGTATTGGGCCTCTGACAGTCTTCAGAGGCTTCTGCAAGCCTCAGAACACCTCTGGAAGTGACTTCTGGGTCACTTATGGTCTTGCGAACGCAGCTTCCAGTTGCGTTTGGAGGCCTGTTTCAGGCCGTGATGGCAGCTCTGGAGGCCGAGGTGCGTCATACTTCTGGTAAGTTTGAGAACCACTAACCTAGAGGATAGGATAACCTAGAGGATAACCTAGGGCAGGAGGTCTGGTCTAGAGGGTAGAGCCTCCATTTGCCTGAAGATTAACATCCACAAGGTCGCCAGTTCGAGGCCACCGGCACCGCGACCTTGAAGCAGCCGGCAAGCTGCAGCTGAGCTGTTCCATCTGCTCGGAGCGTGGGAGGATGGAGGCCAGAATGTTAAACCAGATCGGAGTGTAACATCTTGAATGTGGTGGTTCTTGAAAGAGAGAACCTTCTTTCAATTTGTAAAAATCCCTGCGTGGATTTAATAAGCCTGCCTGTGTAAACCGCCTTGAATAAAGTCTTGAATAAAGACCAAGAAAGGCGGTATATAAATACTGTATATTGTATTATTATATATTATATAAACATACATAAACAAAACCAGTGCCAAATCACAACTGATGAACATATTGTATCTATTTTAGAATAGGTATTTCCAAATAGCTCACTCCCAAATGTGGAAAATCTGGAGTCAGTCAATAATTAATCATGAAAAGGGACTGGAGTTTATGAGGTCTGGAAAACATAATGGCTGTGGGTGTCTTTTCACTTGGCCTTCTGCTTTCAACACATATGATCACATTTCCAGGCTTATCTCCACCGATGGGGTTGGGTAGGACTTGATCCATGCTTTTCTTTGGAAATGTTGACTTGCTCAAGATTCTTACCCAAGGGCATGCAGAGGGGCGTCCTGAGTTGCATGAAGCCCATACATCGTGCCAAGCTGGAAGAAAGTAGGATGCCAAGGGGGATTGTTTACCAGGAGTGTGACTTGTATGATAGTTCTGGTGGATTAACTGGTGTGGGGGCAGCATTAACTACACAAGGGCAGAATTACTTGTGCTTTCTTTGCAATATCTTCCAGAAATTTGAGAGCAAACGACTGAATATCCAAGAGCAGAGAGACTAACTAGGCTACCGCAGAATGCCAGATGCAGGGGAGGGCACCAGGTCTTGTGTGCTCCCTGAAGCATTTGGTGGGCCACTGTGAGATATAGGAATCTGGAGTAGTTGGGCCTTTGGCCTGATCCAGCAGGGTTCTTCTTATGTTCTTATGTAACAACACAATCCTATACATGCTCACAGAAGTAAGTCCCATTTTATTCAGCGGGACTTACTCTCAGGTAAGAGTGTATAGAAGTGCAGCCTAACACAATCCTAAAGGGGCCCTATGCTGGAAGAGCACATGCTTCGCCTGCACAGACGGTCACAGAAAGCACCGTAAAGGTGCCTGTGACAGCAAAGTTGTTAGTGGCACCAGCAGGAAGCCCTGCATCAGCACATCAGCACTAGTGTAGGGAACACTGCACGCCAGAGCAGGTAACGCTCATGCCAGGCAGCAAAGGAATGGAGGAAGGTGGGGAGGGGGCAAGGCAAGGGTGCAATGAGCAGCAATGGGAGGGCAGCAGTGGGGGTTGGAGGGCAGCAATGGGAGTTGATTGGCCTGGGAGGGGGCGTGTACTGTATCCTTTCTTCCTTCCCAGGCATGATCCACCAACATTGGTCCACATGGACTTGTGCTGGCGAATTAGCAGATGCAGGTTCAAATAGACCTGTGGCCACAGCTGGGGTTTTCCCCAGAGCAAGGGACAAACGTCCTGTTACCATGAGGAGTCCTCCAGACTGTAGGTTTCTCCCATAGGGTGCAGCACAAACCATGCTGGTACTGTTTCATCAGTGTGGGGAAATTTGGTTAGCATTGGGCTATAAGAGACTAATGAACAATTCTACTATTAGCAGTAATAACAAAATGCATGAACGTCCATTTTCACAAGCCATTTCTCTGATCTGCTATAAAATCTTTTTTCCCCAGTCTTCAAAAAAGTGAGTCATTGTTTTATCATTTCCCTGACAGGATTTGATTGGAGCTGTTTGTTTAATTCTCAGATGTTGACAGGATACATGGAGACATACACATGACCATGGAATGTAGCTCTGTGGCTGTCATAGCTAGCCAAGACACATGGACAAAGCCTGGCTCATTTACTATGTCGATTCTCATACTATGTTTTCTATCTCTCAAAACAGAGATGACCTCAGTACACTTGTTCTCAACCTGTGAGACCCTGAGAAATGGTCTGCGAGGTCTCTGGGGGGGGGGGGTTGCCTTCAATCACTTCTAGCATCTTGCCAAGTGAGAGTCTAATCCTATCCAATTTTCCAGGGCCGGTGCTGCTGTACCAATGGGGTGTGCACTGCATCCTGCAGTGGGAGGGGCAGTCACAGAATCCTCCTCAAGGTATGGACACATTTGTTCTCTTACTTTGGGGTTGCGCTGTTGCTGCACTGGAGCTGGAAAGTTGAATAGGATTGGGCCCTGAGTGCTCTCCCATGGACCACCAGAGAGTGGACCACCAAAAGTGTTGGCTGCAGCTGTGGGTCGTTCATTCTCTGCCCTCTCTGGTAGTCCACAGGGGAGTGTTCACTCAGGAGATGCTTCCCCACAGATCACCAGAGAGAGTGGAGAACAGTCAGCAACGAAATCTTCTCTATAAATAATAAATCTTCTCTGTTACAAATTTAATTGTATTTTTTGTGCGCAGGGGTGGGGTGTGGGTTGCATGTGGTCCACAACAATTCCCATTTTTGTCTCAGTGGTCCGCAGGCTTTTAAAGGTTGGGAACCACTGGCTTAGCACAATCAGAATCCAGTTGTGGACCATGTTGGCTATATGGCATAAGTAGCAGCAGTAACAAGAAGCAACACAAGGAATTTGAACAGGAATAAAAATAATAATGGTGATCCTGTTTCTTCTGCTCCCACCAATTCAACCTCTTCTTGCTTTAATGGACCGCATAGAAATTTTATCCCCCACGCCCCAATTTTCCTTCTGGTTCTCACCCCCTCCAAAAAACACAGCAAGTCCCTTGATTCACAGCTGGATGTGCTCTGCCCATCCTAACAGGCTAGCTATGCTTTGCACTTTTAAATTATTTAGAAGTGCTGGAGAAGTCTGAATCTGTTTCATCTTAGCCTGGTGTATTACACTCTTTTTTTCATCATACCAGCTTTCCATTAGTCATCGCAGGCATGCTTTGGGGCGAATACAGCCCCCTCATTCACCTTCTAGCATTGGAAATTCTGCCTTGGGCCTTCCAAAGTTCTGAAAAAAAAGGTCTGCAGGGACCATGATTCTTCCAGACCAGCTCACAGGATTCCCTGGCTTGTCTGCAGAAACGAGCACACACCCTGACCGTTAGATTAGGAGTGTGTGTCGGATTTCCTAAACGCATTGCGTATAGAGGGAAAGTATTTCTGCTGCTGGAGTTACAGCTTGTGCTATAATGTGCTCCTAATCTTTCAAGTGCATACATGAAAACAAAAGGAAGCTATAAGAAAGCAGGTTCAGTTAAACATGAGCCTGACGGGGAAATTTTGAATCCTAGTAGATCCGGTGCATAGAAATCTGTTTACACCCTGTATCTGTTTTTCTCGGCTTCTGGTGCTGTTAGTTTCATGGTGAAAGATAACAGCGCACTCCTAACTTGTGCTGGAATAGGCAGGCCAGCAGGCCTATGTGGTATCCAGCGCAAGTTTGGGACTGACTGAGGCAAGGGGAAATAATTCCCCTTACCACGGGTAGCACTGCAGTACCCCAATGGGTCTACTTGGATCTGCACCTCCTAAATTGTCTGAGCAGCCCTGGGAACAGGGCTAGGGTCTGGAATAAGTGCCGAATTCTGCCCCACCTCCAATTCCCTGACCATCCACGGGACCACTCACCGCCCACCCCAGAATGCCTCCCTCTTGTCTTCCCCATGCCTCCCCAGATTTCTGTGCCAGCCTGGAAAGGCCAGCGCAAACTTACCAGGCCTGGGGGCCTGCATCGGCATGGGAAGGCCGGCCTCCCTGACTTACAAGTCAGTGCAAATGTGCCTCAAGGCATGTTTGCGACAGTCCTGGGCCAGTGCAAGAGACTTGCACTTAAGGGCACTTTAAGATTGCTCCCTAGGTCACAAATAATACTATCTAGTATTCCTCTGTACACAGCTCTCAGTACTGCCAGAAGCACTCACAAGTGTGGCAGGAGAGGGGGAATCATTAAGTTGCCAGCTTCTCTGCCCTCCTGGCTTCAGGTGATCCTGTCGAAAGTGTTTCATATGGTCGTTTGAGAACTAACAGTCCAATCCTATTGAGGATTAAGCCAACAAGCAGAGCTCTTTGCAACAGCGGAAAGCACTTCTGCTATCGTAAAAGGGCTGCAAGGGTTCTCTGGAAACATCAGACTGACACCTTGTGATTATCATGAATCAGACTTGGGGGCCTAATCCTATCCAGCATTGATGCAGCTGTGCCAGAGGGATGCACGCTGCAAACGGCAGTGAAGAGGGGAATCATAGAGGGCTTTTCAAGGTAAGGGAACATTTGTCCCCTTACCTTGGGGCTACATTTGTGGCTGCATTGGTGCTGGAAAATTGAACAGGATTGGGCCCTTAGCGCATTATTTTCATTTGTGAAGCTCGTTGCCATTGACTTATTTCAGTGCTGTCATTTGAGGCCTGTTGAAGTGCAGGCTTCAGTCCAACAGTTGTGCATGGCTGAAAAAGGAAAACATTACCTCATCACAGGGGTTTCCAACCTGTGTGTCACGACACCCTGGGTGTCACAAGGCGCTCCGTGGGCCAGTAGCGAGGCCTGTGATGGAGCTTCAGATAGCAGTAGGAGGCTCAGCCTAATGGGCTGAGCTCCAGCGTCTGGTTTTTGTGCACTTTGAGAAGCCCACTCTTCCACCCTGAGCATCTTACTGCTGTTTGATGCTCTATTGTGGGTCTCCAAACCTGGAAGTAACTGGCGATGATCACTTCTCAGAGCCTCATGCTACGTTTTGGAGCATGGGGCGGGTGGGGGGGGGGTTGCAAACCAAAGAAGACTGGGATTCACTGCCAATACATGCATACACACAGCGTGCTTGTAAACCAACAGAAACAGCTACAGCAGTGGTACTCAAACTTTTCCGGCCAGAGGCTCCCTTGACCCACGTGGCTGTTGGCCATGACTCCCCATCATGTTCCTGAGGGCTGGAAGTGACATCATTAAACAGGAAGTGGCCAGAAATATTAACTATATTAAATATAATATTTTAATAATTATATTTAATTATTATAATATAATATAATATAATATAATATAATATAATATTAAATATATATTAACTATATTAATATTAATCATATTAATCATATCATTAATTAAATGCAGATCTTAAAAATATGTTATTAATACACAGCAATATACATGCTTTATAAACGATCAGCTGCTGATCACTGTTGGAGTCAGGATGCTGGAGTAGGTAGATTTTGTCTGGTCCAGGAGCACTCATTTTTTTGAACTTTTTAAGCATACCAATAGAATTGTTTTATCAAATGAACTTTGTGAACAACCAGTCTGACCAACATTACACACACACACACACACACACACACACACACACACAAGCCCCTGTGGACCCCAATCCAACTAGTCATTTCTCCCATTCTCCTTGGATACCCTTTGTTAATTTAATGAAATTACATTTTTCCAGCAGCTGGTGGAGAAAACAAAAATAGACCATGAAAATATATCAGAGCTGACAAGGGTTTGGTTAGGAAGCTGATTTGTCTCCTATACTAGGAGATGCACAGCTCAAGCCTATGCATGTCTACTCAGAAGTAAGTCCCATTAGAGTCAATGGGGCTTACTCCCAGGAAAGTGTAGATAGGATTGGGCTGGCACTCACTTCATCAATGGCTAATACAAGGGAATACTTCCCTTCAAATAGCAAGATTCATCACTTTAAAAATACAGCCTCTCCTCTTCAGTCAAACAACAAGATGAATAAATCACTGTAAAAACAGTACCCTTTTTTTGCTCCTGGCCAAGTAAAGTGTGTGCTTGTCTCTCCCCCTCCTTTGCCAACTGCATGGAAGCAACTTTAAGAGTCCTGATGACTGGTAAAATAGGAAGTGTTTTATTTGGGGAGGGGGGAGGAAAGCATATAGGTTTGGAGATTGAAGGGGGGGGAGTGGAAGAGGGAGGGGGTTGAAAAGAGAGATTTCACTTTGATGAGAAGTGATCCCAGGTTGGGAACTAGGAACCAACCAGACAAGGATCAGCGAGGGTTAAGGACTGCAAGTTGAGCATGCTCAGAAGAGGGCAGGGTGGCAGCAGCCACTCTCGCAGCTGAGCAACTCCCGTTTCTTCTGCTTTAAAAAAAAGTGCAGGGACAGGCAGAAGACGGGCTCGTATTCTGCCCAGGAGTGTGACTGTATTGCTGCGAGAGGACGTCCCGCGCCTTCCCTTTGAGTTCCTGGTGCTGCCCTAAAGAGCCGCGCCTCACAGTTTGAATAAGGCTGAGCTACAGGATTTCAAAGCTTACAGCTCTGGAAGGACTGGGATAAAGTGTCACGCATCTTTACCCAGGCCTCTGCTGGCTAATAAGTGTGATGCTGCTTTATTCACAGGAGCAGAGACACTCAACTCTATACACATTTCATTCCACCACGGAAACCCTCACATGCCTGTCTGTTCTTTGTTTCCGCAACTTTTAACACCTCCTCCCTTCCTTCTTGGATTTTTATTTATTTTAATTTTATTTTTTAAAGAGGATTATTGCAACCGGCTGGCACTTTCTTTGAATGCCAACGTCTGCTAAGCCGCCTTAAATATTCTGCATTGGGTATTATTCATTTAGTCTTTAATTATTAGCATTTATATCTGTTTTCATATCTTTTGCATATCGCTCAGCTGTTCAAAGGCAGTATTCCCACACTGCTGGGCTGAAGAGCTGCTGTTTGAAGCCACAAACAGCGCAGGGAATCCTTGTATGTGCTGTTTTGTAGCCAAGTTAAATAGTTGGTGATTGGTTACTGTCAGTGTATATTAAACTGATACTATTTTGGAGGCTGCTCTGTTTTGTGATCTCGAAATAATGAGCTCAAGCAGATTAATTCCGAGTCTTCCCAGTAAATTACAGTCACTTGTATTCTCTTCCTGTGGCATATGTTTTCTGCTATATATTTGCTGCTTAAAAGCTGCACCTTCTCTGAGAAATTAAGAGCCTTTGTGAGCACTGCAGGGGGGGGGGGGTCAGGGTTGGCAGTGTTATCTACATTTCTTGCTAAAGAAATTAAGTTCACCCCCCTAAAATAAACAGCCAAATGGAGGGATTCTGCATGATTTTCAAGCTAATTTGTTCAATATGTTTCTCCCCATCTTGTAGATATTTTCAATATCTAGATCAGTGCTTCTCACACATTTAGCACTGGGACCCACTTTTTAGAATGAGAATCTGTTCGGACCCACCAGAAGTGATGTCATGAACGGAAGTGACATCATCAAGCAGGAAGATTTTTAACCATCCTAGGCTGCAATCCTACCCACACATACCCAGGAGTAAGTCTGATTTACTATCATTGTTAAAAGAATATACATTATAGTACCTTGTTAAAAGTACAGGTCTGTAACATTTCCCCAAATGCAGTCACATTCCATGGTAGCAGCAAGTCTAATATATTAAAAATAAATATTGAAATGAATGGGGACCCACCTGAAATTGGCTCGCAACCCCCCTATTGGGTCCCGACCCACAGTTTGAGAAACACTGATCTAGATAGTTGAGAGAGAATTTTGCTCATGTACTTTATTGAACTGAGATTTTATGGTTAATAAAATTCATTAGCTCAGTGGTTCCCAAACTTTTTAGCACTGGGACCCACATTTTAAAATGACACTCTATTGGGACACACCTCGTTTTATGAGACTTAAACAAAAAACTACAACGTTAGTTTACCAGCTGCACAAACCTGTTTTTAAATCCTTTTTACTATGATGGGGTGTCACCTGGGCGGGGGGGGGGGGAGGGTTTCCTCAGGAGCAGGGGTCTCCTCAAGGGTAGGGGCCTCCTCAGGGTAAGTCACAAGTACCACCAGGACTGGGCCCCCAGGCAGGGCATCTCCCTGGGAGTAAGGCCCAGGGCCACCTGGGAGCATCAAACAGCCATGTGGCCAGAAAGGGTGGGGGCGGCTAAGCCAGACACTGGCTTCATAAGCAACCTAGGCAGCCTAGAGGGAGGTTGCTCCTCCCCAGGCAGCAGCAGTGCCAGAGGGGGTAGCAACCCTGGCCTTATTCTGCCGGTCCAAGACACAAAAGGGAACTTGACTACCTCGGTCCTAGAGAGAGTGAGCAGGGACTGGGAGCCCCCAGATCCGGGACTTGCCTGGGCCCCTGGGGTGACCTCAGAAGCAAGGCCACAGGCCTGAGGACTCCCAGCCAACTCTCCCCAATGCTGGCTAGCTGATCGAGGTCCAAACACTGAGGTACCTGGGGTCCTCCTGAGGACATCTGGGCTTACCCCGAACACCCGTGCTGCAGGTGACCAACCTCTGGGGACCCCATATCCCGGGGCAACAGGCACCAGCCGGGGAACTCCGCCTGGAACCTCGAGGGGTCGGGAAGGGTCAGGGAACGATCCTAACATGCCCCGACAGCACAAGCCTATGTAAGACAAAAGGGCCTGTGACGTAACAGGTCCCATGAAGGTTAAACGTCTAACTCAAGTAAACCGCCTGTACAAAGCGACCGTGTCTGTCTCCCGTCCTTCTCTCCATCGACGACCGCCTGTCATCAACAGGGTAAGCCCCTTGCGTTCGGTCGCACACCAGGGGGCGGGATCTTTGCCCACTATGGACATTACATGGGGGTGTGTTGCCTTGTGGTACATTTGATGAGCTGCACGTTCATCAGATTGAGACCAATCTGGTGGACTTGTACTCCCCTTTACCTGCCCTTTGATAGGAGCTCAGCATGTCACCTACTAGCAAGTAAACATGCACGTGTGGCTCAGTTTCACTGTCTGTAGGGATTAATACATTTCCCTTGTTAGCTTAGAGGAGGAACTTCCTTCTTGGGGTTTTTTGGAGGCCTGCGTTCATCAGATTGGAACCATTCTGGTGGTGTCGTGTTCTCTTGGCCTGCCTTTCAAAGTGGACTGAGGTATGTTTGCCTTCTCATGAGTAAACAGGCACATGTGCTGCTCTGTTTCGCTTTCCATAGAGTTCAATACATTTTCCTTGTCAGCTATTGGCTTGTTTCACAACCCAACAAAAATCAGGGTGCGACTCACATGTGGGTTGGAACCCACAGTTTGAGAACCACTGCATTGAATCCTGTAGTGTCTCTTGAGGCAGCCCAGTCACATACGCCCCTCACTTCAGGTGGCACTTGAGGAGAAGGTAAGTTGGCAGATGATGCCCTGTGCCAGGAGGAATGGCTACTGCATTTGGGGCTCTTCAGTCTAGAAAAGAGGTGCTTGAGGGGGGACATGATTGAGATGTACAAAATTATGAAAAATTGAGTGTCAGGAGAGTTAGAGAGTTAAAAAAGACAAAAGAGAATTTTTCTTTACCCAGTGTGTGTAGTCTGTGGAACTCCTTGTCACAGGATGTGGTAATGGAGTATGGCCTGGATGCCTTAAAAGGGAATTGGACAGATTTCTAGGAGAAAAATCCATCACAGGTTACAAGCCACAAAGGGTATGTGCAATCTCCTGGTCTGAGAAGTAGGCAACCTCAGAATGCCAGATGCAAGGGAGTGGTAACAGGATGTTACCATCTTGCTGTCTTGTGAGCTCCTTGAGACATCTGGTGGGCCACAGTGAGATACAGGAAGCTGGACTAGAAGGGCCTTTGGCCTGATCCAGCAGGGCTCTTCTTTTGTTCCCGGCACCAGCTGCCAGCTAGCTTCACTGCCGCCAGCTCCATTCTCCTCTTACACACTTTCCTTGAGGAGGGGAGGGGGATTTACCTCCTTGTCGTCCAGCTCTGTTCACCTAGCAGCTTGAGGAAAGAGTTGGAGCCACTGCTTCCATTCCTCCCCAGTTGCTTCTTGTCACATGGCAGAGTGGAGAGGAGAGAAAGTTGGGAACAGAGAATTTGTCCATCCAAGAGACTTACAAAAAGTATCAGCTGAGAAAGACAAAGACACTGAAGTGTGCATGGCAGGGGTGGTAGATCTATGCCTTTAAGGCAACAGGGAGGCATGGGCTGCCTGAGGTGTCTACTTGTAAGAGTACTAGTTTGATACGTATTTCTTTAAGTTCAGGTTTGTAAAAGTTCTTAACACTTCTTACAGTGCAGAGCAAATTACCGGTTGGACCTTTTCAGCTACAGATTTTGCATCCACGGATGTGACTCAATGCGGGAAGAGCCTTCCTGTCAATGCCACAGAGGAAGCCCTGGCTGCTGGCAGAGAGAGTAAGCGCTGAACAATGTGGGGGCACGGGGAAGGTGGTGGGAGGGGACTGAGAGAGGGCAGAATGGGGGAGGGGCAGGCCTGGGAGGGGGGGCCGGTGGAAGCCTCCTCCTCCGAATCCGTTCCTCCGTGTCTAGCTCAAAAGCCCGACATGAGACTTCTCAAGTCTGAGCAGTAGCTTGCGCAGGCTTGAGAAACCCCATTGAGCAGGCTGGGGCTTTACTTGGTGTAAGGGGATGAATATCTCCTTCCCCCAAAGAGACCTCTCAGATGCTCAGTTCCAGCACAGGATGCAGCAGTAGCCATGTGGAACTGTACTCCTGTGCTGGATAGGATTGGGCTGTTCATGTACTGCCATACTCTTGTACCATTCTAGTGTATCTGAATGGTGGCAGCCCCAAGGAACTGTTGGCTGCATTATGCTCAGAATCAGTGCCACCACTAGAATTTGTGTCACCCAATGAGGGAGGCCAGCATGTCACCTCTATTATGGATCTCCTCCCATGCAGTGGCCACGGCAACACCCTGGGCAGTGGGTGTGGTGATGCACCATCGCCCTTCTGGTTTTTGGCTATAACTTTTGATAGAATAGAGATATTTCAAAGCGATTTATTTCATTGCATTTTGCATGAAATTACACTTTGAATAATTCGTCTGATCTCAGAAGCTAAGCAGGGTCAGGCCTGGTTAGTACTTGGATGGGAGACCGCCGGGGAATACTGGGTACTGTAGGCTTATACCATAGTCTTTCGAGACTGAAGGTTGCCAACCAATGTATAACATGATGGTGTTAATCATAACACCAAGATTTTAAATACCAAGATTTGATACCAAAAATTTTAAATACCAAGATTTAAAAAATTTTGGCCAGTGGTGGTGTCACCCCCCCATGCACGTCACCTGGTGTGGCCCATACCATGCCTCAGTCCCCTAGTGACACCACCGCTCAGGATATATTTATGAAGCAATGACGATTCTCCAGCAAAGTAAACTGTTTTATATAAATCAGAATGTTTGAAGCCAGCCCTGGAATCCCACTGAAGCAAACATAAGTTGCAATGGAATTATTAGAAATTGGCACTTTGTAGAGCTGATAAATATTGTATTCACAGTGGCTGTAGCTTTTTATCCTTCAGTGCACAGGTTGTAGTTTCCTTGTCTTCAAAATGAATCACATCCATGAGAAAATCGCAGCCGCGTTTTGGCACAGACACTGGAGAAACCTCAAGATCTCCGTTTGCCTCCTCTTGCCAGTGCTGAAATGATTTTGAACAGTGCCTTCCATCCACAGCTTCCCATTATTCATCGATTCAAGCAACGATGGCGATTCAATTCATGTCGTAAAAGGTACCTGTATTTGTTGAGCACCTGACCATAGTTTATCTTCTCTGTCATATAGCATGGTTAATAAATGCCAGTGCAGCCATGCCTGATCCAACATGGGGGTGGTTAATTTTTAGGTAATTGTTCAGATGCCGAAAAGAGTAAAAATACTGCCAGTCGAGATGGAATAATCAGAAATCAATGGACACTTGAAGAGATAATGGGGAATATTGAATTCAACCTACTTTAACATCTAAAAGAATTTGATAATGGAGGTGTGGAAAGCAACTACTTAGAACATTGAAACAAAGCGATGGGGGGGGGGGTGGAGAGATAAAGAATTATATCTCCAAAGAACCGCTGCAGAGAAATCATTTTATTTGCCTAGTTAACTCACTAGCCCTTGGAAAGTCTGAAAAAAAGGGCGATGCACACCATCAAAAAAGGGATTTTCTTAAATGACTCTTGTATTCTAATTACTCATTTTAGGCAGTGGTGTGGCTGAAGCAGTAAATGATCCTAGACCTTTTCTGTCTCAGTAAGGAGAGAAAAAAAAAAAACAACTCTCCAAGCAACTGATCTGTTGGGGACTGTTCGTCATCAGGGCAGAAATAGCCACTTTTCTAAACGCTGGTAGAAATGAATTCAATAAAAGGAGAGATAATGACAGATTTATAAAAGTAACATTCCTTATATAATGGGTTTTCTACTCCAATGTTTCTTTACAGTAATCCTTTAAAATTATGCAAAAATTATTATTTAAGTGATAGTAAGGAATTCATTAGAAGATTAATAGTTGTGGTTTACCAATTCGCTTACCAGGTCACTTAATTATTTAGTTCATTAATTCTGTAAATGTCAGGCTTGCCATGAACTCTGGCAATTTGCATAAGTAAGGTAATAGTTCTACTAGCCATCACAGACACACTGGAATTTGGCATCATTTACCAATTTGAAATTGGGGACTGCAGTATCGCAACTGTAATAATTTTTACTGTGATTTTTAGAGCTCAGCCCTTATAGTTTCAAAGGGCTGGTACAAGATGGGGGGGACAAAGTGGGAGGAGGTATCTGGGTTATAGACCAAGCAATCAATGTAGTTCAGGCAGAGGAGGGAACCGAACCTTGAAGTAAAAGTGGGGAGAGTCAGAACAGAGGGCAACATGGCATCCTTGGGCACACACTGGTGGACCCACAGCATGGGGACGAGGGACCATCACTGGGATATCTACACTAAAAATGAGTCCCCCTTCTTGCTACCAGGGTGCTGGAGCTACCATTTTAGTTCACCTAAAATGTCCTGAGCAATGGGGAATTTAAATAACAGCTTGAGCCAAGGCTGGCAGGGTTCACCCGCACTGAGGAGGCCCACTGCATTTTGCTTTTAAGTGCTATTTGCTCAGCACCTACTCCCCATACTTCCAACCTTGAGCAGGCCCTGGGGACGATGATAACACCATGGCTATTCATCTGTGTACGTGCCAGATTAAGACTGCCTGGCCTTGGAGTGGAAAAGAATTAGTGATGATGGTCACTGTGGGCAGGTGTGGGCAGTACAGAAATGGCAGGGCATTTGGGGAGGTATGGAAAATAGCAATGGGGACATGCTGGTTCTTGTTGGGAAGAAGATGGCTGGGGTGATAGGCTCTTGTTGGCCAGGGTGATAGGGAGCAAGAAACGGGAATGAATGGGTTCCTGGCAGTAATCATGCTTCTCAGTCATTGAAAAAAAATTGAAATTAGGCTTCAAATCGTGGGATCATTGGCCACCTCTGGTTATTGTATTGTAAGTCTGGAGAAAAGCTGGAGAGGGCCATTGTAACCCTTTGGAATGAAGTGCAACCGAATACTGCCTAAGTATTCCATTAACTGTTATTAAAATTGATTCAACTATATGCTGAATCTGTCTTTTCAAATATACCGTTCTCACTGTGTTTTTTATTTTAAAAAACCAAAATCCTATCATTTAATAGAACATCGCATAATCTAAAATTGCCCATTTTATTTTATTAAAAATGGTTAGTCTCTGGAACATCTTCTAGAGAAACATTTCATTATCAAAAGGGCCCTATTGAAAAGCTGACAGTTCATATAAAAGTGATCATCATTTACATCATTCTAATGACCTCGCATTACTCACACTTAAATTTAACGTATATGATCCTATACAAGCACAAAATAGGCATGTGATTAGCTCTTACAATAGAATTAGTCTAAATAGTCGTCAAATTTTATTTAAAATTCACTAGCAGTTACAAGAGGAAAAAGTGCTGCCTGCAATGGTGGAAAGCACCTTTTTTTTTTGATATGTGAAGACTTCTGCCCACTTAGTAAGCCTGAATAGAGAACATCAGTACCTGGTCATTATGTACCATGTAAAATAATTTGATGCCCTATGATGCATACAGGATAAGTTAGGCCATCTTAAATAATTTTTATTGTGGAGTGATTTTTTTTCCATTACGGATTCTCTGCACTGCTCAAATCCGCAGAGGCGCGTGAAACTTTCATAGACAAAATAGACTCCTGGATCTTTTGGAAGAAAAGAGAGGAGAAACTTTTAGTGTTTCCCATCTCTCTCTCTCTCTCTCTCTCTCTCTCTCTCTCTCTCTCTCTCTCTCTCTCTCTCTCATGCCAGACTAATAGTTCCTTCACAGGTTGAATCCTCTTCCAACTGGATTTCAGTTGTCAGCAAACTTTAAATATTGGGATTTAAGGGGCTGTCTGGAACAGGGATGCACCATGATGTCATGTGCTGGTGAGGCACAGAACATCACGGTGCCCTGTGATCAAGGAGTGACATCACTTTTGAAAGCCACATCACTTTGACCGCGACTCCTCCAGTTAGGTCCGGAGGTGCTCTGAGGGCTGGAAAGGCTGTACATGACCTCTCAGAACCTCAGGAGCCTTCTGAGGCTTCCAGAAGGCCTTTTAAAGGTACTTACAGTTTTTCATATAGGTACTTACGGTTTTTCTAGAGGCCTCAGAAGACTTTTTTAAGGTACTTACAAAGAACTGGACATATCTTTCTAAAGCCTTCAGGAGGTCTTAGAAAGGCCTTCTGAGGGCTGGAGAGGCCACTCATGGCCTCTCTGGCCATCAGAATACCTCCGGACTTGACTTGTTGCGTCCTTTTTTGGGGATGTGCAACTAGGGTCAGGTGAGGCTCTGCATCACTTGCTTCTAATGACTGCACGTCCCTGATCATGGCTTTTGGAGGAGGGGGAGGAGCTTCTATTTGGGATTCTGCTATTTTGGACCATCTGGAAATACAGGCGACCCGTGATATCTGTGAAGGATACTTTCCATCCCTCACAGATATTGGAAACCATGGGTAAGGGTAGCACTAGCTCCATGACTCCCCGCGCCCCCCACATGCATTGCCTTCATTTTACTTCATTACATTTACGTGATAACGTGCAGAGCAATAATAGAAAGCAGGCATGCAGCCTGCAGGCTAGAAGGGAGACTAAGAACGAATGTTAACTTCCTGCTTCCTGCTAACAATTGCTCTTAGTCTTCATTTTTTTTTTTTTTTACACCAATGGGACTTTTCTGGCATGAAGCCTGTAGGTAGTTTGGCCCTGAGTCTGGCCACATGCAAGAGATTTAACCTTTGAAGTTCGTAGCAGAATCTTCACAATGAACTGCTAAATATGCTATCTCCATAGGAGATACTACTTAAGGATAGAAAATATGGAATAGGAAGAAGGAACAAATAGGGGATTTAGAATATCAGTTTAGAAGTTCAGAATATCTTTGTTCTTCTATACTTCCCCAACTCCCCCTGAAGCAGTCAGTTGATTCTCCTCCCTTGTTCTTTACTTAGAGCCCATTCAGGGCGCAATCCTAACATTGAGTTAGGCTGGCCCAAGTTCCTTGGGCTGGCCTGGGAGGGTTGCAAACGTGCCTTAAGGCACATTTGCACCTCCTCAGGAGGAAGCCAGGCCAGCACTCCCAGAAGCGACAACCTGCGGAGGCTAACGGAAGCCTCCACGCCGGCTTCCTCCCAGCTCCTTGCGTAGGCTAGAATGAGGTAGGTGAAAGGTAGGTGTGGGGGAGGTGGGGAGGAGGAGGGAGAGAGGCATTCCTGGGCAGGGGAAAGTGGGCGGGCTGGGAGAGGGAGGTGGGGTTGGGATCCAGCCGTTATGCCAGATCCCAACCCCCGTTCTCAGGGAGAATGGAGCGGCTTGAAGCCACTCCACAGGTGGTGCAAGTCCGAGGAGACCCATTGGGGCCAGCAGCCCTTACCCAGAGGTAAGGGGAAAAGTTTCCCCTTCACCCTGTCTATTCTCCCACTCACTGGAGCAGGTAAGATGACAGGAGAAGGTCGCAGGAGGGTGGAATAGAGGCGGGGAAGGGGCAAAATGGGGTGGAGGTGGGCAAGGGATGGGTGATTGTGTCCAGCGATAGACTGCATCAGCACCGCCAATATCCTAACCTCCTTCCTGGGCACAATCCTGTGACACGGGTCACCTTGAACCTTCACCAGCTAAATAACTGTTGTAGATCTGAGTAGATCCACCTGTGCCACAGAGGCTAACCTCTGGGTAAGGGAATGATTATTTCCTTACTTAAAGGAGACCTCCTTGACTTCTTCACCACCATAGGATGCAGTGGTCACCATTTTGGCACCACTGTGTCAATGGGTGGATAGAGGATCGGATAAGGCCCTCAATAACTTTTATGAGTCTTTGATTTGTGCCTCTCCCCATTAATATATATTTTAGTCATTTTACAGTATAAACAATAATGAATAAGAATTCCGGTCTCTGTCATTATGGCATTTCTCCCTAATGTAGGGGAGTAACAGGACAAGATGTGTGGTCCAAAGGAAGAACTGCCTGATGACTACCAGAAGCTAAACAGGCGCAGCCTGGGTCGTGTCTGAAGGAGGGATCAGAAAAGTCACTGATGAGCTGATATGACCCTTAGTGGCAGAGAGGAGTCGCTGTTGCTTGCTGTGGTGGGAATGTTCATACTATATGGGAATGTTGGTACTATGGTGGGAATGTTGGGAACTGTAGCAATGGGAAAATCCCCTGCCGGGAGTGATTTGTGTCTAGCCTGAAGAAAGCTTGGAGTGGTCCTGCATCTAAGAGAAAGTTGGCTACACCACTGAAGGATAATAGCTGGAGTTTGAAGGGTTCTCTCTCTATATAGAACAACATTGTAAAGACCTTATTGGGTCTAGGAAGCCTGCCTATGTAAACCACCTTGAGCAATATCTGACAAGGATGCTGAAGAAGAGAAAAGGTGGTGTATAAATACAATAATAAAAAAAATAAAATAAAGGGATGGACATGATGGGCCTCATTAAGTGGAAGCTATACTTCTCTGCTAAATGAATTGCACTAAACCTCCTACCTTATTGGCTCTGTGCTATGTCTTCCCTTGCTCCCTCTGAAGGTGTGAGGTGAACCTCTGACTGACCTTGGTCTTGGAATCAGTGCAAACATCTGATCTCTGACCTTGGACAAGCATGAAAGTCAGCCTAACATTCTGGTTATTTACCGCTGCAAACAGAAGGTCTGGTAACGCAACCTTCCCTCTGTGCCAACGAGACTAGTTTATTATTGCAAAACTGGACTGCATGCTGGAGAGAATCACACTCAGCAACTTAAAAGCCTGAATGCTTGCTGAGGAGTTATGCACAAATACATAGAAGTTGTTTAAAAAAGGTGTAGAAAGCCATGAAAATTCCCCCCTCCCCCAAAAAAAAATTATTATTGTAATTATGCATCCTCTAAGCCTTGTTTTAATTAACGGAGCAATATGTTGTCTTGGATATGTTTATAAAACAGATCATTAGTGAGCAAAGAAAATATGAAGAGCTAAAGTCTAACTGGGCTTGAAATATCACCACACCCTATTTAATATATTCACCTTATATTTATCATCATTAAACAAGCCACTTGTTTGGCCATATGTTCCTTCTACTTCACTTCAACTTTAACTGCATATCTGAATCTAAAACAATATGATAGATTACTATGGCTTACAAATACAGCCAATGATGGTTCCCCACATCAGCATCTATTAATCACTAGACTTTTGGGTTAAGGCTCTCTATATTAGAAACATGAGCATTTTTATATCAGATTAGAACAGTGTTAAGTTTGGTTAATATTTATCTCTTTAATGATCTGACACGAACAGTGTCAACGAAGTATGTTACTGAATCTAAAAAATATTAATAGATGGCAAAAAGTTCATAGACTTTTGGTATGATTCTATGTATGTCTACTCAGAAATAGTCCCATTGAATTTACTCCCAGGAAAAGACTGCATAGCCTTGCAGCTGTTGATAGTGTTACAGCCTTGCGGAAACCCTTTAGCAATCTGCTGTCCTTTCAGAAAGAGCTGATTTGTTTCCATTCATAGAATCATAGAGTTGGAAGATAGCCACAAGGTCATCTAGTCCAGCCCCCTGCTTGTGGCACGAAATCCTCCTAGACTAAAGCATGTCCAGCAGGTGCCTGTTGAACCTCTGGATGAAGATTCCTAGTGAGGAAGAATCCACCACCTCCCTCAGCAATCAGTTCCACTGTCAATCGCCCTGATGGTCAAGAATTTCTTCCTGATGTCCAACCAGAATCACTTCTCTTGCAGTTTGGACCCACTGGATCTAGTTCTACTCTCAGATATAGTTGAGAAAACTATCCCTTCTATATGACAGCTCTTCAGGTATTTGAAGAGTGCTATCATATCCCCTCTCAGCTTTCTCTTCTCCAGCTAAACATACCAAATTCTGTCAACCTTTCCTCATACAGCTTGTTCTCCAGCTGATCACCCATTTTAACTCTTCTCTGAACCTGCTCAGGTTTGGCTGCATCTTTCTTAAAGTGAGGTGCCCAGAATTGGACACAGCACTCCCAAGTGTGGTCTGACCAACGCAGAGGAAAGCAGAACCACAGCTTCTCATGACTTGGAAGCTATGGTTCTGTGAATGCAGGCTAAAATTGTGTTAGGGCGCAATCCTAACCCCTTTCCAGCACTGGCATAGTGGTGCCAATGGAATGTGTGCTGCATCCTGCAGTTGGGTGTCACTCACAGAGGCCTCCTCAAAGTAAGGGAATGTTTGTTCCTTTACCTCAAAGCTGCATTGCTCTTATGTCAGTGCTAGAAAGCATTGACATAAGGGGTTAGGATTGCACCCTTAGCCTTCTTTGCAGCTGCGTCACACTCACATTCGAGTTATGGCACTGGATTCCATTTTGACCCACTACCTTTTAGAATATTGCTCTAATGAAGATGATAATGGAAGGACAGTGAGACAATGTTAGGTGCCTTGGAGCACATAACTGACACTGAGCATTATTTTCCACAGGACATCTCTTTCCTGATGTTGAGCATTTTTCTCACATTGAGCACTTTTCTGACTTTAAGATCGCCTGTAGAATGTTTTTTCCCCCCTTCACAATTAATCCAGAACCAGATTTGTAACTATTATACAGGAAGACCTTTTATTTACTGTGGTGTTTTCTTGTCAAAAGTTGACTAATTTTTGTGGCTCCCTCCAAATAATGTTGACAAAAAAAAGTTAATGCCCTGAAATGTTATATTATATATATATATATATATATATATATATATATATATATATATATAAAAAACATTCTCCTCCACACTTTTTAATTTTTTATATGTATATAATAATAATAACTAGGTATTTATATACCGTCTTTCTGGTCATCGGATTACTCCTCTGACTTTATTCAAGGCGGTTTACATAGGCAGGCATTTCTAAATCCCTCAAAGGGGTTTTTACAATCATAGAGGTTCACTTTCAAGAACCAACAACATTTGGTCTCACTTCTGGCCTGTGTGTGTGTGTGTGTGTGTATAATTAAAAAGTTTTCCCTTCACATTGAATTATGAAGAATTATACACACAGACACAGACACAGACATATCTAAAATTTAAAAGTGTGGAGGAAAATTCCAAGGACAAAGTTGCTTCACAATGTGAAGGCAAAACATCACTATTTGAAAAGAATTATATATATATATAATTTAAAAGTGTGGAGAAGAATTCCAAGGACAAAGTTGCTTCACAATGTGAAGGCAAAACATCGCTATTTGAAAAGAAGGCAAATGCTGCTTGACTATAACATATTTGTGAAAACTGGAATAAGCATGTTTTAAGCCAGGCTTCTCTTTAATTATTGTCTGAGTTTCACATAAAGTCTGCTTCATCAACTGGATAAATATTTGACTGCTGTTCAGTAAATTGCATTAGTTTACTTTAACTGTATGCTCAGCCTTATTCAGGCATCCTACATTAGGCAATGTAGTGTGTAATGCATCTCCGCAGGTGACCAGAGCTATTCTCTGTATGAGGTAAATTAAAACTCATATTTTAAAAATTAAACATTCTTGCACTTCATGATTTCAATATTTAATTATAACCTGTGTCAGGGCCTAATCTCTGACTGAGTCAGGCATGAAATTAATCAAAAAAAGGCAAAAGCTTAGCAATCCTTCTACACTGTAAAAATAATGTGATTTTTTTTGTGTGTGGCAGTTCCGTAATTCTCTGAGGAAGAATTCAGTGAGGAAGACGCCAGTGGATGGCAAGTTAGAGCTCTCGCCAAGAGCTTTGTAAGCCAACAAATAGGTGAGAGAATACGGTGGTTACCTTGGAAGGGGACTGACGACAGATTGGAAGGTGGTACTTGAGTACCTTTTTAGCCCCTCTCAGAAGATTGGGAGGTGACGGCACTCAGAAACCAGAAACTGTGAGCAACTGTTACCCTGCACATGCCCGATCTTGTCTGATTCTCTGAAGCTAAGCAGGGTCAGGCCTGGTTAGTACTTGGATGGGAGACCGCCTGGGAATACCGGGTGCTGTAGTCTTATACCATAGTCTTTCAAGACTGAAGGTTGCCAACCAACCAACAAATCTGTTGGAAAGGAGGGAAAGAATGACTAATTAGCAAATCAAAAGGGTTCCAGAACAAAACGTTGCAGTAGATACCTAGTCTTGTGAGTAACTGAACTCAGTGGGGCTTACTTCAGAGTGAACATGCCCTGGTTTACTATGCTGCTGGGATGCAGTACATGGTATTGTACAGGCAACCATTTATCTTCCTGCTCTTCCCGCTAGAAGCGGGTGAAATGATGCACACAATGATGTTTAAGCAGCCCATTCCATTCATTGTCAGAGCCATTCCAGGCAGCTGTGTTAAGATGTAGGAGATGGTTCAGTGAGCTCCTGCCGTTGCTGCCCGGAATGGTTCCGATGGCAAGTGGGAGGGGCTGCTTATACAGCACATTGTGGTGGCTGCAGTACTGTTTTGCCCCCCTCTACCTATGCTACTGAAGTTTTCTTCCCATTTCGCTCCCCCCTATTGTATCTCTGCCTCCAATAGTTGAGTGCTGGGAGAGTTAGGACAGACAGAAGAAAATATTTCTTTACCCAGCGTGTAATTAGTCTGTGGAACTCTTTACTACAGGAAGTAGTGATGGCATCTTGCCTAGATGCCTTTAAGAGGGGATTGGACAAATTTCTGGAGGAAAAGTTCATTACGGGTTACAAGTCATAGTAGGTATGAGCAAGTTCTTGGTTTTAGAGGCAGGCTGCTTCTGATTGCCAGAGGCAGGGGAGGGCACCTGGATGCAGGTTGTGCCTATTGTCTTGTGTGCTCCCTGAAGCATTTGGTGGGCCACTGTGAGATACAGGAAGCTGGACAAGTGTGCCTTTGGCCTGATCCAGCAGGGCTCTTCTTATGTTCTTAAATAATATCTCCCTTCTTCTCTCTATCTTGGTATGGCTGCATTGGCACTGGAATGTTGATTAGGATTTGACCCAAAGCAATATTTTTCTCAGAATCCAGACTTGACCCTTAACTATCTTGGATGCAATGGGGGGCTTGGATGCAAAGCCCCCATTGCATGCTTGCAAGATATGGTTTTTTTTGTTTTGTTTTCTGTTTAGTAAGCATCCCAAACCTGTGGGATGCAGCGAGTACCCCCAAACCTCCACATTCTTTCTGAGTGGCCCCATTTTGGCAGGAACTGACAGTCCTAAGCTTATCCGTCTTCAAATGAGCTGAACAGAAAATATGGCACAATATGGCAGTGTTGATCAAATCACTATTTCTCTCTCTGCTCCCACTCTCCTCTCAGAAATGGGAGAAAATTTGAGGACAAAATTTCTAGAGTTGTGTCAAACCACTACAGGTTGGTGCTTCCCCCCCCCCACACACACACTTTTGTGACATGAAGTGTTCTAGTTGGGGAGATATCGTACTTTGATTGGCAAAGCAGCGCTTTCTTTGAACCAGTGGAGGAAATCATTTCTGGCTTTGACATATTTGATCAGGGGTGGGCAAACCCCAGCCTGGTGTCCATGTGTGGCCCTCAGGGACCCCCAATTTGGCCTGCAGGGAGCCCCCAGTCTCCAATGAGCCTCTGGAACTGTTGGAACATGCACTGGCCCACGACTGCCGGTCACGACTGCCAGATGCTGACTGTTGGCCTGAGTTAGAGCAAGATCTTTTATAGTCTCTGGGCATAAGCCTAACCAGGTCTACTCAGAAGTAAGTTCTATTTTGTTCAATGGGGCTTACTCTCAGGAAAGTGTGGTTAGGATTGCAGCCTCCATCTGTTTTCTGCTTTACCCTGGCATTATTTTAACCCCCCTTTGCCTCCGAACAACTTATATCTCCATGTGTTTCTGGTTTGGTCTGTATGTTTTCACTGTGCAAAGAGGTGTGTGGCAAACAGTTCATAGTTCTGATGTGGTTCAACATGCCTGCATTGTAGTTCTCTTGTGTATTTTAAATAAGCTCATGAATAAAATTCATTCATTCATGTAAGTTCCATCTCTAATGTATCAGTTTATGTAAACTTATTCAAATTTGAAATATAAATTCTTTTTTCTCCTGGTCACAGTGACACAGAGAGATGATGTGGCCCTCTTGCCAAAATGTTTGCCCACCCCTGGTCTAGATCAGGGGTGTCCAATGTTTTTGGCAGGAGGGCCACATCATCTCTCTGACACTGTGTCGGGGGCCAGGGAAGAAAATAATTAATTTACATTTCAAATTTGAATAAATTTACATAAGTTTACATAAATGAATATATTAAAGATGAACTTATATGAATGAATGAAGGTCTTGCAATAGCTCAAGGCCTATAAAAGACCTTGCACAAAGCAAGGCTGGCTTTTGCTGCTGCTACTGAATCACAGATGTGAAACAGCAAGCAGTGGAGGGAGTCCTCATCCAACAGCTCACGCGAGAGGTCAAACAGTTGCCCTCATGCTGAGAGCAGTTGCGTTGGGCCATGTGGGCCCCAGCAAGTCTCTGGAGGGCCAAAGGCTCATTGGAGACTGGGGGCTCCCTGAGGGCCACATTGGGAGTCCTTGAGGGCCGCAAGTGGTTTGGGCACCCCTGATCTAGACTGAAATGTAAAGAAACAAAGATTTGAAAACTGGAAGCAGATTTGGCGTTTCAATTCAATCACAAATACTTTCTAATTGTTTGAACTTAGACATCTACTTTAGAAAACAACCAAACCATGCGCTTGGGCATAGATCCATTTTCAGTGCCACATTCTGTAATAAAGTGGAGGGGGGGGGGTCCTCATTCCTTTTTCAGACAGTGGATGAGATCATATTCCGACGTGTTAAAGCTGCAGGCGATCCACTCTGGAAAGGCATTACATAATCATATTTGTCAAAGACAACTAAAACAAGTAATCATAAATTATACAACGTGCTGCACAATTAAAACGAAAAGCTTTTTCCACCAGGCCAATCTGGGGACTCGAAACCAGAAGCGGTTGTTGTATTTGTATGAGAAAGAAAATCTTACTTAAAAAATTTTTTTTAATTACTGCCAAGCAATCCATAGTTTCTTCAGCACTGACACATTTTATTTATTTATTTTTCACATTTTTATATGGCCCTTCCTTTCAAGGAGCTCAAGGTGGTGTACATCATTCCCTTCTTGTGTCCACACAACTACCCTGTGAAGTAGGTGATACTGAGAGAGAGAGAGAGTGACTGGCCCAAGGTCACCCAAGAAGCTTCATATCTGAGTGAGGTTTGAACCTGGATCTTCCAAGTCTAAGACCAACTCCCAAATCACTACACCACTCTGGCTTTCATCTTATCTTATCAATACAATTCATCAGTACTATTCATCTTGTCATTTTTTACTCCGAGTTCCTGGTTCTCAAAGAAGGGCTTCCCAAAAAGGCCCACAGGTTGATCATACAGCCCTACTATGTTAGGTAACTGCTCCAGAAGCACCATAGGCGGACTCACGGTGGGGGGGTTAGAAGGACAAGTAGATCCAACTAGTAGCTCACCTCTTACAAAAGGTGCTCTTCTTACTCTGAGAATGCTTTTCTTTACTATTCAATATATAAAACTAGACATACATGCAGATGTGTACTTTTTACCTTGAATTTTGTATTTAAAAAAAACAAACACAAATAGTGTGGAGGGAGAGAAAATGGGAGAATGTGTGTGGGAAATGGTCCGAAACTGTCTACAATATGCTAGTTTAAAAAAGAGCTTCTATTGGCTTTCAGTTGAAGCCCTTGAATACATTATGTAAGTAGCACATGGAAGGGCACATAATTGGGCTACAAATCATGACAGATGCTCAATATTAAACTCCCCTGCTGAGGTTTTGGATCATCAGGTGCATGGAACGCGGGGGGCAGATCGAAGCTGGGAAGGGTGCAGTTACAGTGGCAACAGCACCACTACTATCCCATCCCATTTCCTGGCCTTGATTCACCACAAAGTAGCTGATACAGATCCAAGTACATGTGGGCCCTCATATTCATGGGAGTTCTGTTTGGGCAGATATGAAAACTGTGGATATGGGGGAACACTATGTAAATAGTGGCCCCTGGCTGCCCATTATGGTACCTTTTTATTTCCATAGTAACACTTGCACTGAGAGTGTTTCTTGCTTAAACACTCCTGCTGGACTGAAGAACGGAATGTGCAGAAAATCAGCCTGCACGCTACAGAGAGACTTAACAGGAACTGGGTCTTCAGTTCTTCAGTTCAGCAAGAATATTTAAGCAAGAAACACTTGCGCTGCAAGCACTACTACAGAAATAAAAAAGTACTGTAATGGGTGCACAGGATAAGAATCAGCGGTACCAGATCCTCCATGGATACAGGGCCCACCTGTAGACAAATGCACCAAGGGAACAAATATTCCCTTACCTGGAGGAGACCTCTGGGCAGCTTTCCTGCAGGATACAGTACATGCCCCATTGATGCAGCTGCGTCAGTGCATGGGGAGTTAGTTAGGATTGGGCTGCTCATGTAGCAGTAATAATGAAGTCATTCCCACTGCTTCCTGGCAATCACTGATCAGCTTGCAGCTGATGCCTCCACTGTGCCTATGCAAGAAAAGCACCAATCAATGTGCAGCAACATAATGATGTCACAAAATTCAACTCATACACATCTCCCACCCAAAATTCCACAAGCAGAACACTCCAAGTTATACACTATAGTGCCCCTTATATCATATCCTCCAACAGCCCACTGGTCAGGAGGCTTACGTGAAGGAACTATAGCAGAGGTTCACAAACTGGGATGCTTGACAACCTCTGCCTTTGTCCTTTTAAGGGGTTGGGAGGGGTGAATGCAGCAACACCATCCCCAGGATCGTGCCACTACCAGGGTCGCAAGGGGCTTTGTTTAACTTACTGGACACAGCAGTAGCCCCCTGGGGGTGCGGGGAGTCCTGCAGAAGCCTCCGCAGAGCTCCCCAAGCCTTGGAGAATGTAAACCAGAAATGGGTTTTGCAATGAACAAACCACAAGTGGGTTGCAATCATTTTTACATTCTCTGAAGCTTGGGGAGCCCTCCAAATTCCACAGGGCCCCCTCCAAATTCGGGAGGCGGCTGCTGCGTCAAAAAAGTAAAACAAAGCCCAAACCTGGCAGCAGTGCGCTATTAGGACCCCTTATCTTTGCTAGTGCTGCAGTGGCAAAAACAGAAGCCATATTCAGACCCTGAGTTTTAGCAGGGAATTGTAGTGGAGAACCAACTTACAGTGAATTCCCCATTATGAGCACATCTGAGGTGAGAGAAAGAGTACAGTGGATTCCCCCTCTGCTAAACATCACAAAGAAAAGCAGTGCCGAAACTGTCACCGCTTTATCCAACAATATCAGTTGTTGAGTGAGCACTGACAGCACCGCATTAGAAGTGAGACTGCCAGGCGTTTTGTTCTTGCTAAACTTTTGTGACTTTGGTAGCCCATTTTCAGTAGGGGTTCATTTTTCAGCCGTCACCCACACATAAAAATTGCTAGCTTTCTCCATCAGAAGATTCGGAGTTTGAAAGATATAAAGGAATGATTTAACCGTGAAGACAATCTGCTACTAGGACATAGTTTCAAATATCCGGATTTTATGCTTTAAATGGCTTCTCCTTAAGGACGTCCCAACTAGATAATTCATATCTTTGTATCGTCTTTAGATACAACGGATCGCCCTCTCTCCATTGCGGTGGATTGATTTAACAATGTAAACAAACACTTCCGCCGTCACTCACAAGAAAGGACAATGTGGGAAGGTGGTGATTGGATAATGTGGTGGTTTCCAAACCTACGGGGGACATGGCACCCTTCCTTTGTTGTGGCCCCTCCTTTGCAGCTCTCCTGAGCACTGCCATCTTGGATTGCCCAATATCTCATGTGATTCTTGAGCCAAGTTGACGGCACCTCGGAAAGCCGGAGGAAGAGGACACCAGGGACACCCTGCTGTGTCCCTGTGAGTTCACCACGTCATCCTCAGGTGCTGTGGCTCACAGTTTGGGAACCACTGGTGTTACGGATTTTTCAGCTTCAAACAAAAAGTGATCTAGATCATGACACGTATTATTACAACAAAAGTTTATTTAATTGAAACTAATGAGTGTACTTTGGGGGTCTTGATCAGATCGGTTGTTCTGGTTAAGCAGAGACAGTATATGTACCATGTGTTCTACCTCGGAAGTTGAAGAAATTGCAACTTGCCCTAACATTTTCATCTCTAATAATAGAGTTGGACAATTACAATTTCAGGACTCCTACAACCTTTATTGCTCTAGTGGCTTTCTAAATATTTTCATTATGTGATAGAAAATGTCTTTCTGCTCAGTATACCATACAAATCTGACCATGAAGTAACTTCCTTGGGAAAGTGAAAAGTGTTGGTTTGTGCTTTTATTGCCCTATTTATGGAGAGATTGTTAAACTAAACATTACCCTGTAACCTCATGAATAAATCATAGAATCAGTCACTGTAGTTAGAAAATGTGTGATTTGGAGGGGGTGGGTGGGTTCTAATATTTGAATTTCTTTTGTGACTGAAATGCATAATTAGTGAATGGCAAAGCAAATAATGTAATCAGACCTGCTTGGTGGCCCATGAGAGAGTGTGTGTGTTGAAACTCCAGTCTATTGGAATATTCTGCCTGCTTTTGCTTTAAATTTTAGGATTTAAAAAAAAAAAAAATTATGCAATTTTTCTTCAGCCTAGAGAGAATTTTTTAAATGCAATGGACTTGCAAAGGACAGGAAATGTCCCATTGTCCTTGGGTGAGCGAAATGTTATACCCAGCTCCAAAGACTATCTCAGGCAGCCCAATCTTATCTGATTTCCCAAGCACTGATGCCGCTGGGCCAACAGGGCATGCATTGCATTCTCTGGGGGTCTCAGGCTTTGGAGGTCTCCTGGGTAAGAGAACATTTGTTACCTTGCCTGGGGTTAAGCCAATGTTTCCCAAACTGTGTACTGTGGCTCCCTGGGGAGCCATGGAAACCGGCCAGGAGAGCTGTGGGATCCTTGCACAAAACCAACTGCCTTATACTATGCATACAGTTGTAACCCTGATGGGGAGCTGCTGCCAGTGGCCCAGTAGGTCAGCCATGGCATGCCTCCTTATGGCACTTTTGTGACCTCCTGGGCCGGCACAAGGGTGCCTCTGAATTGCACCCTAAAAGATGTAACTAAAAAGTGTGTGGCCACAGCCTTCTAGAACATTTGTTGAGCTTCACATTCATCAGAATGGAAGGCCATTCTGGTGGCCTTCCATTCCCCTTTGCCTGGCATTTATTAGGAGCCAAGATACATTAGCCACAAGTAAACATGCATGTTCTGGTCCAGTTCAGCTCCCATAGGGCTCAATACATTCTCAGTGTCTGCTTGGACAGGTAGAATTCCTTCTGGAGTGTTTTCTTGGGCCTGTGTTTTCTGGTGGCATTCTGTTCCTCTTGGCCTGCCCTTCAAAGTAGACTGAGAGCCAATCCTATGCATATCTACACAGAAGTAAATCCCATTATAGTCAATGGAACTTACTCCCAGGTAAGTGTGGGTCAGATTGCAGCCACAGGCATGCTTGCCTACTCATGAGTCAATGCACACGTGCTGCTCTGTTTCAGTTTTCATAGGCTCTCAATTCATTTTCCTAGTCGGCTCTTAAGCTTGTCAATTTCTTGACCCACCAACAATCAGGTCGTGACCCACAGATCGGGAAAGACTGTGCTAGAGAGCTTCTGCTTTCAGTGGGTTTCCAAGACACAGTAAATCACAGAACTAATCCTCTGAGGGCACATTTAGAAATTTCCTTTGTGTGAAAGGGTTAGATAAAAGTCACCAGTATAGAGCCTTTATGGTATCAAAAAATTCGCTCTCTTGGTACCAATAAAAGCAAAAAGGAAAAAAAAATACTAAACAGTTGTGTCAACTGACAGCCCAATCCCATCCACACTTTCCTGGGAGTAAGCCCCACTGACACCAATGGGACTTACTTCTGAGTAGACATGCATAGGATTGGGCTGTGAAATGGCGAAATACTGAACGTGAAAGCCTCCATAACACGGCATCTGATTTCAGCCCAACAAGCAGCGGCAACAAAATAATGTTGTTGGAATCTTTCACATGTTAATGTCTTTTTGTGTTGCATATTTCAAGTGCCTGGAAGCAATCCTCAACAAAAGGAAGTGACAAGACAGAAAGCGCTTCCAAAGCAGAATTGGATTTGATGTGAAACAATGCAGGAAGTGGTTGGGAATGAATAGGGAATTTGACTTGGCACGTCAGACATGGAGAGGAATCATCTGTGCGATCTCCGAGGAGCAGGTAGAAATTGCCAAAGCCATCATTGCGTCGGAGTGCACATCCCTTCTGTTCGCGCTGCTTTTCAATCAGGATCCCAGGATGACCCAATTTGCATGAAGATGTTTACACATCTTTCAAGGCATATCAGACACATTCACTTTCCCCTGTTATACAAGCTGATATGTCTGTTCCCTGTTTAGAGAACTTAACAATATTTGTATCGTCTCGTGTCAACATTGGGGTCGGTAGAGCTCCGCAAAATGTGCCACATAATGTCACGCTTTTAACCATTTTTCAGGAACTAGGTTAACGATTTTGCACCAATTCTTGCGGTTAGTATGACTGTACCATCCGTATGCAGGCACCTTTCACTGCTTTGAAGGCTTGCAATCCAAGAGTGTTTGATTACCGGCCAAAATAGACTGACAGCGCAATCCTAACTTGTGCTGGAACAGCCAGGCTGAGTGGCCTGCACTGTATGCAGTGCGCGTTAGGTGCCAGCTGGAGGTCATCTTGGGATAAGGGGATATATTCCTCGTGTTGAGCCCCAGCCTCCCCTATGGGGCCACTTGAATCTGCCCCAGTGATTTTGCTGGCACAAATCTGAGCAGCCCATGTAAGGCTGCCCAGGCCGGCGGTGGGGGTTAGGATTTGACCTGTGCTTCCATGGCTGATACCGCCCCCCTCCTGGGCCTGTTCTGCCTTTTAGTCCACCTTCCCCTACCCAAAAGCCCCCTCCCTTCCTCCATTCTGCCCTGCTACCACCCACGCCCCTGCACCAGGCGCAAATGTACCCTGTTTGGGGCTGGATCTGGCCTTCATGAGCCAGCATGAGTCTCCACACTAGTGCTGCCGGTTCTTGAGTAGCTGCAGACGTGCTTTACGGCATGTTCATGATACCCCTGAGCAGTTCTCTTGGGGGGGGGGGAGAGAGGGGGTCCTTCTGACTGCACTTCCACCAGCAGAGGTGAAGGGGATAGGTGCTAGAAATAGGGCCTTCTCAGTGGTGGCTCCTTGTTTGTGGAATTCCCTCCACCTGGAATTAAGAAAGGCTCTCTTTCTGGAGACATTTTGGTAGGGCCTCAATACCTTTTTATTTAGGAAGGCATTTGACTGACAAAGGTCTTTAGGCAGTGATTTTCACCCTTTTTCATTTGAAGGCACACTGACAAGATACTAAAATTGCCAGGGCACACCATCAGTTTTTGGGCAATTCCCAAGGCACACCATGCTGTTGGTGGAACCCCTGCTAATTGGGTAAGAGGCACTTTTTCAAGTGGGTGCTCCTTTTTTTAGCAGGGGGAGAGTAACTGGCCCACCTCACCCCAGCACTGTCTGTTTTAGTGGCTGTCTGCTGGTATTCATTTTGCATCTTTTTAGATTGTGAGCCCTTTTGGGACAGGGAGCCATTTAGTTATTTGATTTTTCTCTGTAAACCGCTTTGTGAACATTTAGTTGAAAAGCAGTATATAAATACTGTTGTTGTTGTTGTTGTTGGAAGGCTGACATCCCCCAATGGCCCTACCAATACATGACCCTCCCCAAGACTCCTGTGGCACACCTGCAGACACAGTGGTTGAAAACGGCTGTCTTTAGGCCTTGCCAGAAAGCTTCTGAGGAAGGAGTAGTTTGCATGCTGAGAGGGAGGGAATTTCATTGAGTTGGTGCCACCATGGAGAAGGCCCTATTCCTTGCTGTCCAGACTTAAGACTCTCCTGGTGCTGCAGGATGGCTACTTCCTCAGCATGTGCTTTTGCTGGTAATGACACCTACCAGTCGAAACAGGCACCAGGTGACCTGTCTAGAGTCCAAGCAAAACCTGACTGTTCAGACCATATGCAAGCTTTAGCTGTGCTGCCAAATTCTGCAACCAACTGCAGCTTCTGAGCAGTCTTCAAAGGCTGCCTATGTGATTTATAGAAGTCAGACTTTAGGTGACGAAGGCCTGTATGTTACCCTTTAAGCCTGTTTTCTAAGAGAAAGTTTGGCAACCTTCTCCTTAGCCAAAGACAGTGGAAAAACATTCTTCTTCACTTCTGTAATCTGTTTTCTTCTAATCCCTTCTTGCTTTCCACATCCAAAATCCCTTCTCACCTTTGGCAGGTAGACATTTCCACTTGGGGTCACTTCCTCAGTAATATCCTTTTTTCTCTTCGTCAGATTTTGGCTACCGATCTTTATCCAAACCCCATCCACGTTTAAAAGAAAACTGTGTTGCTTTTGTAAGAAAAGCAAATGAAACTTTCCATATGTAATTCATATTACGTGCCAACATTCCACATACTAACTGCGAGTGCAAGGTACGGCTTTTCCTGAAGAAGAAAAAAAAACCGTGACACTTAAGGAAATATTCTTCCATTAGGAGGTAGCAATCAAGAAGTCTACCTAGAAGAGTTCATGGTCAGTTATTGTTGCAAGGACAATATATTCTGAGGGAGTTAAATCAGGCTGATGACTTTTAACAGGTCAAACAACTGATTGCATTTTTGCAGCCCAGTTTTTCCCTGTCATTAGTTACAAGACTGCATAGTTTAAAAAGTCAGTTAGTTATCTATGAATGAAGATAACCTTGCATTAATCATCATGTGAAGCTGAGGGCCGTCTCAGTTTGACTTATTGTCACATTCTATGGTTAAAAAAAAAAAAAAAAGAGTCAGAAATGCCTCTTTAACCTTTGTTACTCTCCAGCTTTTCTCCAGACCTAAATGTAGAGTCATTTTAAAGAAAAGGCATGAAAGTGTAGGCACAGTTGCAGTAGGAGAGAAGTGTTGGAACTTAAGCAAGACTCAATTTTATACTGCCTACCAAGTGAGTGTATAGGTATATGGACATTTTTTTAAAAGTAAGGATATTGAAGATTATCCTAATAGAGATATGATTGAAGCATTAAAAATAGTATATAGCAGGGGTTTCCAAACTTTCCAAACCATGACCCACCTCATTCTTTGTGGCCAGTCACAACACTCCTGGTGGTGCTGGAGGCCTCTATTTACTTACTTACTTAGGTAAACCTTTATTGGCATACAAAAAGTCCAATGACAATAACAAATATAACAAGGTAAAGAGTTACAACTTTATCAGCTAACAACTTCTGGCCTTTGCCATAGAAACTGCCGCCAGAAATTCCGCCACCAAAATGATGATGGAAGGGGAATAATCACTAAGAAGGATTGGGAAAGGATCAACAAGAGAAGCAGGAAGAGAAGAGAGAAAAGGGCCAAGTAGGTGGGACCTGAGATTATGATGGGCAGTACACCGAAGAAGAAGATGATCCAAAGTATCTGGTTCAACTGAACAAAACAGACATGATCTATTTGAACGAGGGATCTTAGAAAATCTCCCTTGGTGTATTGCAGATGGAAATATGTTCAATCTCGCTAACATGAAACATGAGGCCTCTTCCAGCTCGGTGACCCATTCTACATACCTCTACAGGCCTCAGACTGGTCCTTGGAAACTTCTGTAAGTCACTTCTGATTTCCAGAAGCAAACTGGAAGTGGACGCCCACAGTCTCTGCGGGCTTCAGAAAGCCCTCTCCAGTTGCCTCGGGAGGGTTCAGATTGAACCAAGGCTGGGTCCAGGAGACCTGCGCTGAGGCCCCCTCCATAAGCACAGTTTTTATTGTATCTGAGAGCTTTGTTCTACTAAATACAATAAAAAATAGACAAACTGTTTAAAGTTTATAGATAACTTCATACAATTCTGACCCACTTTATCTGAACATCTTAAAATTCAATTTTACTTGTAAAAAGTGCTCTCCTATTATCCTTCCATATGGACTACAAATCCATAGATGTTCATGGCCAATCATGCAGAAATGAAATATTTAACTACAAGGGCATCTTGTGTTTGGAAAGCTATTTGCTGACATTTAATGTTTGATCCTTTCAGTCCATACAAAATGACTCTCGCACATGGAAAATGTAATGTTTTGTGAACGCTGCTAATAGATTTGATTACAGGTGTTTTCTGTTCCACAATGTTTTATATGTTGTTGGGCTTTTTTTTTTTATCAAGTAAAACTACGTTGGGGAGACTAATCCTCTTAAAGGATTCTTTAGTTTGCCTTCACAAAAACAATAAAAGGATATAGGTGCAAGTTTTTCAAGTAATTCATATGAAAGCTCGTGTATATTAATTATGGCTATTAATTTAACGGGCAAAGGGATTAATTATAATGCTGTTTTCAGGAAGCAACCTGTCATAATTACATACTCTGTCCAAATGTTCTAAAAAAATAAATCTAACCAATCTTCCTGCTTTGCCGTTAAGAGAGAGAGAGAGAGAGAGAGAGAGAGAAAAATTGGTACACATTTCATTGGTTGAAATGCAGTCTCATGTCATTCTCAACCACATTAAGAATCCGTTGAAGTTAAGGAGTGGGTGTTGAACTGTCAGGTTTTAGAAAGAGGAGAAAAACTTGAGACAAGGTTTTTGGAACTTACAAATTCAGATGGAAAGATTTAATCAGCCACTTTCCATGTGCTTCACTGACTATGTGAAGTTCTGTCTGTCATGTACAGATACAGTGGTGAATGTCTGATATATGTTTCCTAGCTAGCTCCACCTAATTGGAACACTCCAGTAACCCGCATCAGAATAGGCAATTAGTAAACTGGACAACAAGCACCAGGTTTGGATCCAGACTGTTTGAGCCGAAGATCATGTCCTTGTACCATGTGGATAACTTATAGTACAGATAACAATAGTTTCTGCAATATTATGTGTTATCAGTTTGTGCTTAAAGCAGCCTCAGATATGATTTTGAATTGTAAATTAAGAATTTACTAGAAAACTTGCTAAGAGACAATGAAGTCTGGGAAAAGTGCATGTATTGCAGTAAGGAGGAGAAATTGTTCTCATGATATACCTGAAGGATACGATTCAGAGTTTCTCCTGAGTAATCCCCATCGAAATAAATGACCAATGTGCAAAAGGCCTGCAGCTAAGTTATTGGGCAGTTCCCATTCAATTCAATTGGATTTTCATAAAATCATTTCCCAATGAATTTTCCAATGAAATAAATGGCCTGTCTTTTCTGGAGAGCTTTTGCGAGATCAGATTTTTTCCCCCCTTTTTTTCCAGCAGCAGGGTGGAGAGAGAGCACTAAAGTCTTATAGTGCCTTTCTAAAAAATTATTACAGGTTGTGCCTTGTTATCCACTAGGATTCCATTCTGGAATCTTCAATGGATTGAAAAAAAAAAAAATCAGTGGATACCTCATCAGTAGAAAAATAGCTTTAAAGGCCACTTGCAGGTTTCTTGCTCCTCCATAGTCACCCCAGAATGCATTGGTATAGACACTGTACTGCATTAGATGGCATCACTAATGGAATAAAATTATAATTATTTAACAGCACAAAGGTAGGAAATGAGATTTTGCTACTTTTTTATCCTTGCCACAAGGCATTTAATGGTGGACCCCAGTATCAGTGGTGAGTCAAATCAGTGGATACCAAATTAGTGGATAACAAGGCACAACCTGTAATCTGAACTTTTGACTTTGACTCTATGAATTGCAAAATTATAATAGTTCATAGATGATGGTGAGGTAGCTGTTTCTAATTTTACTGTGGACAGGTAAACTAAGATAATATTTTAGTGTTAAACTTTTCAACCATACCCTTTTATTTTTTTGGAACTAGTGAAATGATTTGATTTCATTATATTCTGAAGTTTGAGAGCTCAATCCTGTGGTCTGCGCTGTGGCTCCATGGCGCAGACCACAGTTGCAAACATGCCACCGGGCCAGCGCGCAGTGGGTGCCCAGGTTCTGTGGCTCGGCAGTCTCCCTAACCACCAGGCTGTGGAACGGGAGATGGGGGCGTTGTCAGGGGTGTGGGGGAGGCGTTTTGGGAAGGGGGGAGGTGTGGCTGGAGGTGTGGGGGTGGTGTGTTGGGGGGAGGGAGAGAAGCGGACCGGAGGTGTGGGGGTGGTGTGTTGGGGAGGGGGAGGATCCAAGGCGCTCGGGTATGGCTGCTCTCCCTACATGGGCACCTTTACTTTAGCTGAAGTGAGTAGCCCCATTGCAGAGCTGCTTCCCTTACTCAGGGGAAGGAACGAACATCCCCTTCTCCCGAGGAGCCTCCCGCGATAGCCCTCTGTGGAGCTGCCAGGTCCTGGAGCTCCGGGCAGCTTAGGATTGGGCTGCCCGTGTTGTCTCGAAGACAACTACACACCATAATTTTCATTTGACTGCTTACAGTTTGAGAGCCCCCTGTAAAATATGGTTTCCTTTCTTCTGTGCTACTGTCAAAGTTATTCAAATGGCAGTCTTGTCATTCATTCATTCATTCATTCAATTTATATCCTGCTTTCCTCCTGAAGAGCAGATCCTTATAACAGAAGGATCTAACTGTTCCATTAAACAATTGCCCCATGGCCTGTATACAGCTGCTTGTGTACAGCTATTCAACTTACCACACTTGTAGTGGCTTCAGTCATGGATAAAACTGCAAGACCTCCCACTCTCTATTCCTTTCTCTTTCAGTTGTTGTTTCTTATCTATGAAAGTGTCCTTTAAAGTGACAAGCCCTTCTCTCTTAACATTGTGTATTCACTTAAACATGGGCAAAATGGTGTGCGTGTGCAACGATGCACTGCTTGACCACACCACCTGTCCTTTGTATGTTGAAATGAATGTGAGAGTTGGGCTGCTGTATACGCATGATGGTATGTGCATTAAGAGCCCAATCCTAAGGGCTCAAGCGCGGTGGTACAAGTATACAGCCAACACTGAGTGGGGAGGAGGGAGCACTGGTGCTAGGTCAGCACCTGTCAGCACTGCCCCTTAGCCCAGTGGGTTTCAAACTCTCCAGGAGAGTTTGAGCCACTGTAAGTTCTTGCGGGGGTGGGGGGAAGGCAGCGGGGGTGGGGGGAAGGCAGCAGGGGTGATCCCTGCAGCTCAGGGGGCTGCAGGGGCTTGGGAGCACTTACCCAAGCCTCCTGTAGCCTCCCCAGGGTGCAGGGAGCCCAGTGCAAACCTTTGTTAGAGCTCCCTGCAGCAGTGAATGTAAAAGCAGAGCGATCGCACCCCACCTCCGCTAAAGCAGAAGTGGAGTGCGATCGCTCCACTTTCACTTTCACTGCTGCGGGGAGCCCTAAAAAAGGTTTACACCGAGCTCTCCGGACCCTGGGGAGGCTGCAGGAGGCTTGGGTAAGTGCTCCCAAGCCGCTGCAGCCCCCTGAGCGGCGTGATCCCCAGGATCGCGCCGCTGCCTCCTCCCTGCCTCCAGGCTGCCCCCACCCCTTAAGGGGGCAGAGGTCAGGGCCCACAGGCTGGGGCGTCATGACGCCCCATTTTGAAAAGCCCTGCCTTAGCCCCTGGAGGGCACCAACGAGGAGTGGCTGGGGTAAGTAACACTGCCAGGCAGTTGTGTGGCTTTTCAGGGTGAGGGGCGCATTTTGGGGGGAAAGGGAAAAGGGAGAGGGACTGGCCTGAGGTGGTGTGGGATTGGCCAAGGTCTCCTATGCTCCACATCGGGCTGCAAAGCCACATGGGGCTTCTCAAGGCAAAATAGCTTGCAAAATAGCTGGCAAATACAAACTCTGGGGCTTTGCTTGGAGGAAAGGGGTCAAAAGTCTCCTTCCCCCAAGGAGACCTTTGGCAGCCTCCCTGGCACTGCTGGATACAGCGGTAGCCATTTTGGCGGCACTATAACCAGCAGTGCCAGGGATGGTAAGATTGGGCTGTAAGCCTTCTAGCTGAACTGAAATTTGGTTGAACTGGGTTCCTGATTTCATGGAAATCAGGACGGTCTACCAGCCCATGTGTATAGAAAACCATTTCTCACATTTACCTCAGCGCATGAAGGCCAGGGGTGGGCCGACCAACACAACTCTACTTCCCTCCACACAAGGGGTGAAAAGAGGGCTCTTAAGAGGGCTATAGAGCATATCGTGGTATAGGACATTATATTATGGTAGCTGAGAGCTCTCTCTGTCTTTAGATTTTAAAGCACTATCTTCCTTTGAAAAGTAGTTGTTTGCAGTGCTGAGAGATCACATTTATGGATGTGGCAAAATTCATAGTACACCACAAGCACACAGCATCCCCAAATTATTTGAGCTGCTTGTCAAGAGCAAAAACTCTGATCATCAACTAATTAACTTGTATTGAGGGGGCTGCACCCAAGTTCATAGCCTGAAAAGTAGCAAGACTGTGAAACATTTAACCCCATGAAAGGCATAAAAGCAACCAGAATGGAATGCAATTATAACCCCCTTTTGATTTATTGGCCCTTCACAAATTAGCACCATCCAATCAGCATAGCTGATAAAATAAGTGTCGGGGTGATTATTTAAACAAATACAATATGTTTGGGGGGGGGGAAATCTGTGTATAGTCAACAGCTTGATCCTTAGGCTGTTCCTGGATTTTTGTTGGCAGAGTGACTCGAGAATCACCGTCTGGAAGATTTTCTTTTTAATGTGTCCCTGGTTGTAAAATGGTGAATATATATTCTGACCAAACAGATTATAACTTTTTTTTCATATTGAGGAGCAGAAGAGAGTTGAATATACTTCTTTAATAACTTGCCCATCACCAGAACCCAGTTAACGCCAGATGGCTGTATTTTATAGCCAACATTTTAAAAGAAGAAAAGAAAAGAAAAAGTATTTTAACGACAGTTTAATCGCGCATGAGAGTATTTTGGATTAAAAGGAATGTCTTGGGCACCAGTCACCTGCAAACAGTGAATTACCTCGTGAGGACGGGCTCCAGAAACAACGACTCATTGTACCTGCTTTCCAGGAATTATGAGTTGGGCCTTTTGACACACTCGAAGTGGAAGACGCGTTGAAAGCTGCACACAATGAAGGCATAGAAGGGACACATACACTACATAATAGCCCACAAATACATCTATATTATTTGAACAGCAAATGTATTTAAGCTTAGCTTGACAAGTCAAGTGAAGAGATCAAACTGGGGAAGTGTTAGGCGAGCAGATAAGGTTTCATTGAAATACTTCCAACTCCTGCCAGGATAAATGTTTAGAGATGTCAAAGACAACCAACTGTACAACCATTGTAGCAGTTGAAACACCTTCAGGTTTGCAAGTGGAAATGGTCATCATTGGTACAATCTTTGGGTCCCGTTCCCAGAGATTAGGATCCATGTAGAACAGGGACAGGGCCCATCCGTCAAACCCATGGGGACCATAAGGCCTTTTTAACAGGGACATGCAGTGTGGGGGCAGCAGGTAAGGCAGAGTTGTCTCGTCATTGTCCATGGAAAAGCACAGCAGCTGCCCCACCTACTTATACCTGAGGAGGCGCTCCTTACACCCACCTTTTCGTGTGTATGGAGAGCCTCCTTGGGTATAAGCAGGCAGGGCAGCTGCAGTGCTTTTCCATCGACTATGATGGGGTGATTCTACCTCAACTGCAGCCCTCACACCGCCTGTTCCTGCTTTTTAATCCCAGTGGATTGAATGAGAATACTGTAACCCAGCACTTCCCAAATCTACTGGGCCTGTGACACCCTGCTCCTGCTGCTGTCAGTCGTGAAACCAAGAAGTGCCGATGATGCGTGATGCGATGATATCATTGGTGCTTACTTCTGGGTCATGCCTGGGAAAGCCACTTGAAAATAACTGTTAAACTAGTTATATTTAGGGAGGCTGTGTGAACCAAAACCACATTGTGCATGATCCTCACTGAATGGAGCAGAATTTCTGCTCCACAATCTCTCGCACTTGTGCAGCTGAGCTGCTTGGCCAGTTCACCCACGACTCCCCTGGAGACTCATCATGACACACAGTCTGGGAACCTCTGCTCTAACCCCATAGGTTATTTTCATTGTAATAAGTGTGATAAAGTATTTGAACCAGAAGGGACAAGACTTCAGCGATCTTGTCCTACTCATCAGCAATATGTTGCAGCTGTAGCTGCAGGACATGAGATAGTTGGTATCTCCAAATCCATGGTGTCGATAATGGATTTGAAGCTGCCAGTCTACCCGCTAGATTGTATTCATGAAGTCTTTGAGACCACTCCAGTGTAAGGGCAAACCCCCCCCGCAGGTATTGAGGAATGTGTTATGTATGTAAGTTATGCAGGATCGAAATCCTGCATAACTGAAGGGCCCAGACTTATTGCTGGCCAATTGGGTGATGGATTGAAATCCTACCATCCGATTGGCCCTCTAGTTAATGTTTCAACTGCACCAATTATGGGAAGTCTGGGCGGAGCTAAAGGCTATAAAAAGCCAGGGGTGTTTGCCTTGAGATTCATTGCTAGGTTCTGTTCTGAAGATGGAATAAACGTATTGACCTGTTATCACTATGTCTTCCTTTACTCTCATGAACCCACTATATAACAGAATGGTTGCACACAAGCAATACAGTCTTTGGAAGTCAACCCATTATGTTCAATCTGGAGTTTAATCCCAGGTAAGCATGCAAAGAATTGTAACCTAAGGTTAAAATCCTATCACACCAACTTTAGAGAATATAAGATGTGCCTTGCTGGATCAGGCCAAAGGCCCAACTAGTCCAGCTTCCTGTATTCACAGTGACCCACCAGATGCTTCAGGGAACATACAAGACAACAAGAGACCACATCCTGTTTCTATTCCCTTGCATCTGGCATTATGAGGTAACCTACTTCTAAAATCAGGAGGCTTCACATACCCATCCTGGCTTGTAACCAGTGATGGACTTTTCCTCCAGAAATTTGTCCAATCCCTTTTTAAAGGTATCTAGGCCAGATGCCATCACCACATCCTGTGGCAAGGAGTTCCACAGACTAATGACACGCAGGATAAAGGAATATTTTCTTTTGTCTGTTCTAACTCTCCCTACACTCAGCTTTAGTGGCTGTGCCCTGAAGGAACCATTGAGAGACCACGGTTCAACATAGCAATTGAACATGCCTGTGAATAAACACGCAAAGGATTACACTGCATGACTGCAATCCAAAGCACAACATCCAGGAACTAGGAATGAGAGTTCTTTCCAAATCAATGGATCTTGAATTGGGCTGTCAGAGAGCAAGGCCAGAAGTAAAAGCTCATGGCAAATCTGAGTCTGTTTTTCATTCAGCTCCATACTGAACTCAACACACACGCATCCCAAGTTTGTGAGAAAAGATTGAATAGCAAGAATCATACTGCTGCTGGTTGCTGGGTGCACCTGGGCTGTCAGTAATCAGTACCTAGCAATTTGCATTGTAAGTTCTATTGTATCACATGTGTATAATTTATTTCTTCAGACATTAGTATTAATCATCATCTTATAAATAAGATGCATCTTTTAATGATGTAGAAATGGAGACACCAGTTAGGTCAGTGTGACAAATCTGCAATCATCATTAGGAAGACATTATTTTGATAGAGCCCTCCCAGGAAGATGCCAGTTCATTTGTCAATTTATGTTTAATTGCAATGAAACCTCAAAGCGGGCCTTAAGTTGGAAAACAAGATGTACCCACCAACTCCAACCTATTGAAAAAATAATTTGGATATAAAAAGATGGAGTTGCATCATCTGGGCTTATCTCATAACCCCCCACCCCTTCCCAAGACATTACACTTTCTTTGAAACATAAATATAACTCAAACAATTGCCTTTAACGAGTGCAATTCATACCCTCATCTTTGTATACAACAGTCATTCAAAGAAGTGATGCTTTTCCAAGCCTGCTGGTTGAAGGAGGACATGAATAGCTCTCACCACAGGGACTCACGGTGGTAGCAAAACTCTGGAGTGTTGCACGTTTCATGGAAATTACAGGTTCCTGGAACAGACTCTTTTCTGCTCATTTCAGAAGCAATTAACTAGTTGCGATACACCTGGAGCTTGTTAATTCTGGGAGAGGCCTTAAAGCTACAGTTCACATTTCACTGTAAGTCAGGTAAGAAATCAAATAAAAGGGCGATTAAAAAAAAAAGTCAGGTAATCCTTATTCCATATTTCTGGCAAAGAAAAATATTCAGTGGGCCCTGCTTGCTTCCTTTGGCTAGAAAAATCCAATTTCCATCTTGAAGACTTCATGTCATGAGTATTTTATTTTCCCAACAAAAATCTTTAAAATGGGAGAAAATGGTATAGGATGTATGTGAAATGATTTAATAGAATACTGTACAATTACAGCCAGTGTAACTTTGGGGTGTTTCTAAGATCTATCAGAATTTGGAGGAGTGGGTTTTTTTCTTTTTGGTCTGTTTTGTTTTCCCACTTTAAGTATTTATTTTAATGTACATTTATTTAAAAGTTATAAAGATAAAACAGTATAGGAACAACATGCACCACCATCCCCTTATTCTCATAGTCTGTTCATCATAGGCAATACACAAGAGGGTGACATGTTTCTTATATGCAAGACAAGACCCAACAAGCACCACACATACCCCACACCCACAAAAGAAGGTGGCATATACATGGGCAGGTAAAGGGATTGTGGGGAAAGGGAATGCTTCTAAATAACTCACAGCGCAATCCAAAGGTTCCCCTTCGCCTGGACAGTAGTCCCTGTGCTGAGGGTGTCACAAGCATGCCACAAAGCATGTTTGCACCACCTGGAGAGTAAGCCCCACCAATGCTGCATCCAGAGGAGCAGCTGCTGGCAGAGGTAAGAGTAGCACCAGGTGGTGGAGGGGCGGCAGGAGGATGAACTGGGGGGATCGGCAGAGCAGGACTCCACTGTATCCAATCCCTTCTGGGTCTGAGTGCTCTACATGGCGCTGCTTGAATGTGCAGCAGCTAAACAACTGCCACAGCTAAACAACTTGAGTAGACCCATTGGAGAGGCTGGGGCATTACTTGGGATAAGGGGGAAAATATCCCCTTACCCCAAGGAGACCTTAGGAGCAAACATACTCCTAAGTTGCACTAGATACACTGGTGACCACGTGGCCCCACCATGCCAGCGCAACTTAGAATTGGGCAGTCTGTATGATTATTGGGTGAGGCATCAGAACTCAAGAGGTACAGCCCAGATATCATTGTGTTCCTCACTCCCGATGCACCTGATGTCAACAATTCTTTTTGGAAGCCCCAGAGCCAACATTCTAACTAGCTGTTTTCAGTAGGTGGGGTTGACAATGCTTTCTAGCATTGCAAAACTATCCAGCTTGTCACTAGTTGGAACTGGAAACTCCCAGGGCTCAGGAGATTTTCTTGTTTACTAGTTGAAACTAGTTCTGACCCATTTTGCCTGGAACACCTCCTCCCCACCCCCGTCCCCACCCCCCGCTTACTGTGCCGCTGCTTGGCGGTCCGGGTGGGAGCCCGGCAGTAAGCCTCGCAAAATGTGCCTTACGGCACGTTTGCAACAGTGTTCTGCGGCATGGAGCTGTGCCACCAAGCAGAGGATTTGGCTCATATTCATTGTCGTCTGGTGATTCAAGAAAGGGAAGAGTGGAGTGGAGAGGGAGCACACAAGCCCAAGGCCTGATTGGATTAGAGGAAGCTGCGCCATTTCTCAACCAATGGTATTTGTTCCACTGGTCAAGTACAGCCTGTCAGTGGTGCAATGTGACAAGCAGCAAAAAGAGGCTCAGTTCAGCGGACAGAGCTCCACTGTGCACTTTTGACTTGCTTGAAAAAGCCCTTCCATCTTTCCTGACCCTCTTATTGGTGTTTATCACGTTGCATCTGGCCTCCCAATGCGGAAGTAACTGGTAATGGCATCACTGCCAGTTACTTCCATTGGTACTTCTAAGTGGTGGACCATGTGAAGTGGTACAACAGGGGACGACGACACTGAGAAACGCTTGAACTAGTGCGAACATGAAGCTCTGGGGCATCCGCAGAGATTCTCATCTTGACTAGTCAGAACAAGGAAAAACTCTGTACCGAAATGTTCAGTGCTTTCTGGTCAGAAGTGGAGTCTCCAAGAATGCTTTGGAGCATCCTGTTCTCACTGGTTAGAATGGGAATCTCCAAAGATGCTTGGGAGCTCCTGGTTTTTTTCACTAGTTGGAGCACGTAGAGACGGATTCCACAAACACATGAGACTTCTGTGTAAGGCCCGGTGATGTTACAAGACTCCCAACTCTTGAGAAGTAGGAAAATGGAATCTGGTAGCGGAGTGAGACCCTGCAGCCAAGAAACAGAGCCCGATGGTGTCCTCCGTCTGAGATTAACCTTTGCTGCCTGTCTTCTGAGAAAAAAAGCAGAAAGCGGAAGAAACAGGGTCAGTTCTGATAAAGCAACTTCCCTATATCTTATCTAGAAGGTGTACCTGTCATTTCATAAAAATTATCCTTACTGCTTGTCAGGATGATATACCTGACTGAGCTGTGCCAGGGGTGAGAGTACAATACAGTGTTGTAATGGACACTGGCTTGGCCCACAATTCAAGCAAAAAAAAATAGCACTTTGACTTACTGCTCCAGCTGCAAAAGCCACTGGGAACAGAAAAACTGCATGTTTTGAACTGACCCTCAAGTGTAAATTTAGTCTAGTGTAAGTCTACGCTTGAGAAAGCATAGCAATGAGGCCTTGGAAGCCATCGGAGGAATAAACAGGTAATTGGATTGCCTATTATCAATCAGAAACACTTTATGCATGAGCCTTCTTGATTTTAAAGAACCATATTGTGTGGTTATATGGATGTTTTAAGAAATAGATAAATTGCCTTCTTAACCAGTTTCCCAAGATGTAACCAGATAGAGTTGATTATAACTTCTCTGGAAATATATATTAACAGTCTAGCAGCCCAATCCTATCCAGCTTTCTAGCACTGATACAGCCATGCCAACAGGGCATATACTGCATCCTGCAGTGGGGGGTCAGTCACAGAGGCCTCCTCCTGGTAAGGGAACATTTGCTCTCTTACCTTGGGGCTGCATTGTGGCTGTATCAGTGCTCGAAAGGTGAATAGAACTGGGCCCTAGATCAACTTGTTTTTGCTCTGGGACCCACTTTTTTTTGAAAGACAATCTCTCGGTACTCTTGGAAGTGATGCCATTAACCTGGAAGTGATGTAATGGCTGGATGTGACATCATCAAGCAGAAAAATGTTTAACACCCCCCCCCCATATGACAAAATTAAATCAATCAAGTAAATTTAAAGTTTACAATAAGTATAAATTTAAAATTTTATTGAAAATAAAGAAGAACCCTCCTAAGTAGTTGTGGATCTGTTTAAAATTTTTTCCTAAACATCCCAAAGGCTGCAATCGTTTCCGCACTTACCTGGGAGTAAACCCCTTTGACTATCATTGTTAAAAGTATATACATAGTTGCCTGCTAAAAGTACAGATCTGGCACATTTCCTCAAATGCAATCACATACCATAGTAGCATCAAGTCTAACGTGTTAAAAATTAAATACACATCAAAATGAATGGGAACCCACCTGAAATGGGCTTGTGGCCCACCTCGTGAGTTTCGACCCACAGTGAGAAACATTGGTCTAGGTTAGTTGCTTCAGCGCCAATCTTTTTCACAAAGCTTTTTGAGCTCTTTTTTTTTTTTAATGTTGAAAGAACTCTTCATTTTCGCCTGCAATTTTGGTCTCACATCAGGAAAGAAAAGGATGTGGTCTTTAGCTTTGAAGATTATTGCTTTCATTTTGCGTGCTGCACACAATGTTTTGCCATGATCTTCGACATCAAATACAGAGCAAAACAGTTTTAGTGCATGGAGTGGGCTCAGTCTCTTTGGGGTCCAAACACTGATACACACTTTCAATATAAATGTATTATCCTTCAATATTAAGCTTAACTCCTCAGCAACCCATTTGTTCTTTTATTTGTCCTGGAAAGTTGTCATTGATGGGAGCAGGCAACCTTGTATACAATCCTAATCCTGCTTGGAGAAAGGGTGGAATAATAATAATATTAATGTCTATTTATTATTACTATTATCGGTCAAATTCAAAAAGCTACTGAGCTTGGTTCAGCACACATTATTCATATGACATTCTAGGCTCCTGGGTGGGGCTCAACTAGCAATTAATGCCAAGTCTAGCTAAAGAACGGGCAACTGTGATATGCAAGATTGTTGTTGTTGTTGTTATTATTATTAATTTTGATTTTCTGAAAGTTTGCTTTGTGAATGTTTTTGTTTAAAAGTTGTACATAAATACTTTTAATAATAATGTTAATAATAATAATAGTCATCATCATCATATATTTAAATCCTATTACTGAAATAAAGGTTAAGTTATTAACTCCCCCAAGCAAAAGACCCATGCACAATTTATGCACCAATAGACTTTACGACAACAAAAATGAAATATGGGTTGACTCAGACCTGTTCAACGCCCCTCCCTTCCTTCTTCCAACAACCTGCACAGACTTACCTGCTCTGGCGGACTTCCTGACATCCACTAGTTCACTTAGCCACTGTCTCAACTTGCTTTATAGTACCTTTGCAGCAGGTACTTCCTTCGATTAGGATTGGGCCATGAATTGTGTTGCCAAAGACAGCTATTTTGTGTTGCAAAAGCCAGTTATTAAAAAGGAATTTAATGGAAGTGAATGAAAAACCATCCAAATGTAGATCTGCAAAACATAAACACACTGTTTGTGGCAAGATATGCATGAAACAATAAAGGCTGCACCCCCCTAAAAAGATGGGGGGAAAAAAACCTTAGGTCACTTGTTCCAGTAAATCAAATGAATCTAAATCTTCAGGGTATCTCAGAGTGCAATTTACAAGCACTTACCCTGAAGTACTTCTACTGAAATCCCCATGAAGTCAGTGTGATTGCTCCACGATTATTCTGGAGTAATAGGCGGTGAATTGCAGCACCAATGAGAAGGCAGCACATATTCATCATTTCAAATATCTACCAACCTTTCTCCCTGTCTGAATTGCCAGCGCATCAGGCAATACCTAAGCGCCAGTTTTCTTTTTGCTCGGCAGTTCCAATTACTTCTCTTCTGTTTTGCTACCTTGACAGGAATTGCACTGAACAGTTCCGTTTTACAACAAAGATTCTGAGATAACAGAAGACCACATGCTCATTTCAGTCGGGAGATTTTTTCCCCCCAGAAAGTATTTGGATAAGTTTCTGTTCATTTGCAGCTCTTAATGATCATAATAATCATGGACAGATTTCAGTACTCTGCCATTTATTTTCTCTCCAGTCAAGCTTTGCTCCTTGCAGGTCTGTTACAATTTTGGACGTGTAGAACTGGGGTTTTTTGATGATAAAATAAAAACACATAACACCGCTTTCTGAACTTCTCATTTTGGTAAAACAACCAGAAATCTGCAAAATATGCACACACAAAAACACCATTCTCTAACACAGTGATTTTCAATCATTTTCATCTCATGGCACACTGACAAGGCACTAAAATTGTCAAGGCACACCATCAGGTTTCTGACAATTGGCAAGGCACACCATGCTGCCAGTGGGGGGGCTCACACCCCCCATTGGTCCTACTAATAAATGACCTTCCCCCAAATTCCTGTGGCACACCCATGGACCACTCACGGCACACCAATGTGCTACAGCACAGTGGTTGAAAATGGCTGCTCTAACACGTCTACATGCACGTAGCTGCTGACAACATATCACCTATATCACTTACCTAGAACACTTTTAAAGCGATTCTCATTTATAATTATAATTTTTAAAAATGCGACCTTAGAAGAAAACCACATAACATCACATAACACCAGTTTCTGCACTCCTAACTTTAGAAAACACTGAAATTCATGAAAAAAATAAAACCATTTTCACCTACCTCTGCTGATATAGTTTCCTTGTGTCTTCATTGTGAGATGGAGTTTTGATGTTGTAATGTTTGTCAGGGTTCAGGCAGCGCAATCCTGAAGCTGGCAGTTCTGCTGGGGGCAACGGTGCCGAAAGCACAACTGCTGCATCCAGCGGCACCGCCAAGGCCTCCAGATGTCTCCTCAGGGGAAGGGGACCTTAATCCCCTTCCCCTGTGTAAGGCGCCGGCGCCACAGTGGGTCTCCTCCAGTCTGCACCGACCATTTTTGGTGCAAAGTGGAGGAGCTTCATGTTGAGTTTTTCAGCCTGATACAGAGCATAGGATCTAGAGGAGCAGAGCTCCGCCAGTCTCACCCCCTCCCACTCTGGTTTCTCCCCTGCCCCTCCCTCTCTCTGTCCCAGAATGCCTCCCCTCCTGACCAGAAACCCTGCACTGCCAGCTAGCAGTGCGCCTTACTGCGGGCACTCCTCTGGCCTCGGCCTCCCAGTGCTGGACCCAGTACCGACTGACCCAGGCCCAGTGCGGGCACATATTGCTGTCCTGGTGCTGTAAATGTGCTTTACAGCACATATATGGCACCCAGCAGCAGTGCTGGGAGGACATAGGATTGGAACCTAACCCTCTTTAATGAACAATTTATTTTAAAGAATAAATATATGTTGGCGTAACCTTAGGATTTTATTGAGCCCTCTGCCCATGATAGGTAATTTTTCCTAAATATTTGAGCATTGCACAACTTTTAATTAGGAGATGGAGATATTAACACTCAAAGTTTATCAAGGCATTTCATCATAACTTCATTTTCTGGTAAAGTAATTGACATCTTTACAAAAGTTTTGACAAGCCATCAGGATTATGTTTTTCCAGCTGTACTATTATATACAGCAACAAAAACATAACTAATTCCAAGGAAATATTGCTTTATTGCAAGGCTATAAACTATACTTTTTTTTTTTTTTACTAACCAGTGCAGTTGTGGTGATATATTCAGAGGCTTAAACAAACACATTCTGCAGTGTAAAATTTATTGTACGCTCCTGTGTTGAATAGAACTACATTGCAGCACCAGTGTCTGGGGAAATATGCAATCTGATATTTTAGAATGTATTCACATGTGATTACAAGATTAGCCGTGGCCATATACTTTTCAACATGTGCTACATGCTTAGGCTCATATTTGGGTGTATTCTAAGGATAGGATCCAAAGACCTACTTTATGAGTTGCAGCCTAAGCTACTCATTGTCCTTGCTTGTCTGTGGAGGTCTTCAGTGAGCAGGGGGCTGTACTGTCTCTTGCTGAAGCATGCGCATGGGATAGTGCCTTCTCAGTGAAGGACCCTGAGCTTTGGACCTGCCTGTGACAAGGGGTTGCTGGTCAGGGCAATAAACCAATTAAGTCTAACAGCTACTAATACCATAAAATGTGTTAAATAAAAGTAGTTTAAAAAAATAAAAAGTTAGTTGGTAACCTTCAGTCTCAGAAGACTATGGTATCGCGCTCTGAATGGTGGTTCTGGAACAGCGTCTAGTGTGGCTGAAAAGGCCGATTCGGGAGTGACAATCCCTTCCACACTGGGAGCAAGTGCAGTCTGTCCCTGGTCTGTCTCCCTGGCTATGGGCCTTCCTTCTTTGCCTCTTTGCCTCAGTCGGTTGGCCAAGTGTCTCTTCAAACTGGGAAAGGCCATGCTGCACAGCCTGCCTCCAAGCGGGCCGCTCAGAGGCCAGGGTTTCCCACCTGTTGAGGTCCACTCCTAAGGCCTTCAGATCCCTCTTGCAGAGGTCCTTGTATCGCAGCTGTGGTCTAAAGTGCATGCCTTTTCAATTGTGGTTTAAAAACAGCTTTTCTTATTGATGCAGAGAAGCAGCAATTAGAAATGCAGAGGACCCCCTGCCTTTGTCTGGCTCAGCTGAGGAATGGAATGATCGCTTGCATGACTGTTTCTCTACAACAGTAAGAAAAGCAGTTTTTTTAAACTGCGACTTTAAAGGGATGCATTTTCCCCTTCTCCAGGGATCAGCACATTCTTTCTCATTCGCAGTGGCCATTCGTGTTGAGTCAAATCCATGTATAAAAAAATCCGTGTATAACAAGGTTGGACTTGCATGCCCTTTGGGCTTTCTCATTTATTTTTTAATAAATAACAGACCCCTATGCCATATCCCCCTGCACCTGAAATCCCCCCTCACACACACACAATTTCAAAAGTGCTTTGCCTTGTAGGACAGCCATTTTCCACCACTGTGCTGTGGCACACTGGTGTGCCATGAAAGGTCCCCAAGTGTGTGGGAGTTTGGTGGAGGGTCATTTATTAATAGGACCATTGGGGAATATAAGCCCCCACCAACAGCATGGTGTACCTTGTCAATTGTCCAAAAACTGATGGTGTGCCTTGACAATTTTAGTACCTCGTCAGTGTGCCTTAAAATAAAAAAGATTGAAAATCACTGATGTGGGATGAGAGACAGCTCCAAGACAGAAGTCCAAAGACCCCTTGGATGCATAGAACTAGTTGTGGAATTATTTGGGCCTGTCCTGAATTTCCAATATGCCATTTTTTCTGAACAAACACAAAGTTGTGGGTGAGAACGTTGGATAGTAGAATGTTTTGATTCATATGGATACTATGAATCATTCAATGGCCAAAACTCTCTTTGGTTGTTAGCTATAAATAGTTTGGTGGAGACTACACCCTACTCCTGGCATGCATTCTTACTGTATTTGTTTCTTTGCCAAAATCCTACATTTTCTGTTCAATAACTGGTTGCAGCTGTTGTTGGAGTATCTCTCTGATGCTTTTTTCAGGGACCTGACCAGTATCAGATTGTTTTGTTTGCATGTCTACAATCTCGAAGGGAAAAAAAAATTATCTGCCTTGATTGAGACACCACCAAGATCATCTATGGAATTATTCCAAGGCCCAAATCCTAACCAACTTTCCTGCACTGACATAGCTGTGCCAATGGGACATGCGCTGCATCATGCAGTTGAGTGGCAATCATGGAGGCCTCCTCAAAGTAAGGGAATGTTTGTTCCCTTACCTTGAAGTTCCATTGCCCTTATGTCGGTGCTGGAAAGTGGGTTAGGATTGCACCCCAAAATACTATAAAGTAAATTGTTTGTAGGTCTCATCCAATTAGGATGTTTTTCCCCTGTCAAAATGAGCAGTAAGTAGAATCTGTTATATTAGAACCTGCTATGGAAAGAGATATTATAGACACTTAATGATGGTAGAATTACATTTTGCATAATCATTACAATTCAGGCATTCTGTGAATAGGAAGTAAGTTTTAATACTTAGTTTGGTGTATGGCAGACATTTGATCCTAAGTCATACCACTGAGTACGGTATGTAAATAACATAATTTTCCCAGGTTCATACTACAGCACTGGAGTAAAAACTGGCTTAAGCAGTGAAAGTTTTTACAGAAATGTATACATTTTTAATCTGTCTGTATTTGCATGTACGTGTGCACACCCTTGGCCCTAACCCATTCATTCTTTATTCAGTGTATCAACATTAATAAAGTACATCTGTGGCAATCAGGACAATGTCCCACCTGTTGGGGATTTTCAACCTTTTCTATCTCATGGCTCACTGACAAGGTACTAAAATGGTCAAGGCACACCATCAGTTGTTTTTTTAACTTTCAGTTGACAAGGCACACTACAATGCCAGTCAGGGGCTCACATCCCCCAATGGCCCTACTAATATATGACCCTCCCCAAAACTCCCATGGCACACCTGCAGACCATTCTGAGGAAACCAGTGTGCCATGACACAGTAGTTCAAAATGGCTGTGTTAGTGTTTTGCTATCTTGGGAGCAGGAGTTTTAGTTTGTTAGAGCTATGTGGAAACGGGAGTCAGGAAGACTGGCAGTTCTCACAGACCCTGTCTCAGGCTGGCCCATCACTGTGTTTAAGTGCAGGCTAGTGTAAGAGTGATTTTTGGCGATGAAATTCACTTCCTGGAAAACAGCCTGTCTGAGTGAGAGTACTGTGAGGGGCAGGCTGAGGTCTTGCCAGTACCATACTCCCAGGACGACTATAACACCCAACGGATCCTGATTGTTTCCATGAAATAGGAAATCCTCTGTAAAAAAGCAAAAGTAAAAGCTCTGAAATTTGCTTGTTGGATGGATAGCTCACTTCACTTCACTCACTTCAACAGTTGCATTGCAACTGCTGAAGCCAAAACTGTCTGTGCCAAGTGAGAAACGAAGATACTGAAATGTTGTGTTAAGTTCAAATGACAGAATCCAAATAAGCCATCAACCCCCTCTTCCAGCGAGACAATAAACTCCGTTTTTTATTTTTTTTAACATTGCAATCCTATATGCTCTTGAAAGAAGTTTCCTAGAATAGTGCTTAGTCATAGTTCCGAATACACAGCTTAACACTATCAAAACCACAACCACAATGCCTAAAAAGCAAGCCCAGAAGGTCCCTATTTCAGTCAAAGCTAATGTGGGTAGTTCAGCCTCAGGGGCCCAAATATTCCTAGGCTCAGATGGCCCAGTAACCAGAGATAGTCCTCAGATAACTTGTAGTTGTTTATTTTCCCCAAGCTAAGTTTTCCTGCCATGGGCATTTCCAGTAAATTGTGAGCAATAAAGTATTGTCTTATTAGGTGTATGGCCCAATCCTATCCTAGCAGCATGCTGCTGGTGAACCAAGCCTTCATGCTGTTGCTAAAGCACTTTGTGATGGGGCAAAGAATAGGCATGCCAGGGTAAGTCAGGAGCCTCCTTCCCAGGTCTGATCCACCAACACAGGTCAACATGGACTTGCACCAGTGATATTGCTGGCACAAGTTTGAGTTGACCCATTGCGGCTGCTGGAGCTTACCTTGGAGCAGAAGGTCAAATGTCTGCTTACCTCAAGGAGACCTCCAGTAGCCAAAATTCCCTTGCAGGATGTAGTGGAAGCCATGCTGATGCCACTGCATCAGTACTGGGGAATTGACGTAGGATTGGGCAGGAAGTCTGGTCTGTGCTATCTTCTCACATATTCAATAGCTGGAGCCATAGAAGACAGAAATGTAATATACACTAAGCCCATATTCATTCTGGCAATATGAATACATGTTGGGGACTGGACATATTGGGTAGAGGGGTCGAGAGAAGGATCATACCTTTTGGTCCCAGCTTTGCCTCTATGTGTTCTCTTGAAGAACAGAAGTCTACCGATATAAAACTTGTACATGTGTCGGCTCAGTGGCATAGCTATGGAGAGGGTGGTGCGGTAAGTAATGCAGGCACTTCAATGTGCTGAGTAAGCTGCCCCTCCCACTTGTTGTCAGAGTCATTCTGGGTGGTGACAGCAATGTGCGTACACTCGCTGGACCAAACTGTGACTCACGGGCATTGCCGTTGCTGCCCACAACGGCTCAGGTGAGTGGCGGGAGGCTACTTATATGGTACTTTGAGATACCTGCAGTACTTACTGCACCACCCTCCCCGTAGCTACTCCACTGTGTAGGTTCTGTTTAGAGCTCTGAGTGAATGTATGGGCAAGGCATGAACCAGTGAGTGCAATTCCACTCTTCCCTGTCTATACATCCATATCTTGGCATATGTCGTCTACATTGGTCAGAAGCCTGCTTCGTAACAGGTGACAGTACTCCTAACGCAATAAAATAAAGCAACTTCAGAACGGAGGAGCTGGGATTTGCAGCTGTAGCAACAGCAGACTATATATCTATCTAAGTATAGGTTTGCATCTTCACATAATTTCATAGTTTCACCATGAGACTGAAGAGGAAGAATTTCAGCGGCTGTCAGTAAAGTATTTATACTTGTCGGCAAAATTTACTACTATACATAGATCAAATATATGATTCACTCGCTATATTTTAATTCACTAGAAATAAGACAATATATTATCTGGGAAGCATTTCCTCTTTTGTAAACAGTAGTGAACACTGTTTATAATTACTGTTGATAATTTATGGGAATTATGTGGGATGTTTGTGGGATTGCATCTGGCACTCCACAATTTCTTGCAAGCACTGGGGCTTCAATGCATGCATCAGACTCCCACAGTAGCTTATCAGTTTTGAAATATTGTATGTTCTCTTAGTCGTCTGAAGGACTCCTCCTATACCATATCCAGTGGTTCTCAAACTTTTCAGCACTGGGACCCACTTTTTAGAGTGACAAACCGTCGGGACCCATCGACAGTGATGTCATTAACTTGGAAGAGATGTCATGACCAGAAGTGATATTACGAGTTCAATTTTGGCTTCAAAACTAAGCCGCTATCAGTCAAAGGTCCCATTACATAGTGTGCTCATACTGTTATTTAGCATAGCTTGGAATTCAAACATTCCAGCTCAGAAGTGAAAGCAGAATGCAGGCTTGGATCCTTCTCCAGTCACTCAGAACTCCACCCTTTCTAGCGTCCCATGTATTCAGGGCAAAGTACCATGACTCTCTCCTACCAGGAGCCTGCCCTGCCCAGCAGCTCTGTACGCTGTATTTTCACCTCTGTATTTTCAATGGCACGTAAGCTAGGTGCTACACAACCCATCTGAAATTGGTTTGTGACCATCCAGTGGGTCCCAACCCACTGTTTGAGAAACAATGCCCTATATTTAGTACTCCTCCTATACCCTACACTCCTATGCATCATCTTGCATCTTGGTGAACAAATGCTCCCTCTCACACCACCAGAGGGTGTGGAGAACAGAGTATCTGCAACTACAGCTGGCACTGAAGTGTTGGCTGTGGCTGTGGGCAGTCCATTTTCTGCCCTGTATAGTAGTCCGTGGGGGAACATTGGCTCAGGTATCGGCTTTCTCCCAAGGAAGCTGCTTGAATCAGAACAGAAGGTGGCTATGCCATACCCCCAAAACTAGAGCCAATCAGACAACAGTGATACCATTTTGGGATTCAGCACCCCAAAACAATCCTAAATTTGTTCAGACATCCTTGGCAACTTAAAAAAAGGGGTTTTTGTAGTCCTGGGTAATTTTCGTTGTCATCGTCATCATCATATATTTAGGGTGCAATCCTATCCTGTGCTGGAACAGGCAAGCCACCTGCTCTCCCCTCGTCCCAGAATGCCACCCTCCTGCCTCCTTCCTGCTTCCTCCCCACCCACCCCAGAGCCTGGACTGACGCAAGGCTCAGTGCCTCTGTCAGTGGAGAGGCCTGTGTCAGCCTCTGCGTCCAGGCCTTGCTGACTCCAGAGGAGGCGTAAACGTGCCTTACAGCACGTTTGTGACCCTCCTGGGCCGGTGCAAGGTACTTGTGCCGGCCCAAGGGTTCCTCTGGATTGCACCCTTAAATTCAAATACTGAAATAAAGGTTAAGTTCTTAACTCCCCCAAACAAAAGAACCATGCATACATCCTGGTGATGAAGTGGCATATATTGATTACTGAAGTAATAAATGCCATCTTAAATGTATAATAATAATAATAATAATAATAATAATAATAATAACTTTATTTTTACCCCACCTTTCTCCCCGAAGGGACTCAAGGCAGCTTACAAAATATTAAAAACATAATTTAAAAACAAATAAAAACATATTAACACATCATAAAAAACAGCAGTCAGAGTAAAAAAAATAGGTAAAAAGAGCATAGAGCAGCAGCAAGTCATAAAAGAATCAGGCCTGTAAAAAATATTAAAAGATGTTAAAAAGATGTTAAAAGGCTGAGAACTCAGAAGGCCTGTTTAAACAGAAGGGTCTTCAGGCCTCGCTGAAAGGTCTCAAGAGAGGGAGCCATTCTTAAGTCAAGGGGAAGGGAGTTCCATAGCGTTGGTGCCACTACTGAGAAGCCCTATTTCTTGCAGCCGCCCCACGTACCTCCCTAGGTGGCGGCACTTGTAAAAAGGCCTTCTCTGATGACCTAAGAGGACGAGCCGGATTGTACGGGAGCAGGCGATCTCTAAGATACCCTGGTCCAGAGCAGTATAGGGCTTTAAAGGTCAATACCAGCACCTTGAATTGGGCTCAGAAACGAATGGGCAGCCAGTGCAGCCGCTGGAGAAGCGGACTGACAGAGTCAAACCGCCTACCTCCAGTAACCACACGGGCCGCCGCATTCTGCAATAGTTGCAGTTTCCGAACCGTCTTCAAGGGCAGCCCCACATAGAGCGCGTTACAGTAATCTAATCTCGCTGTCACTGAGGCATGGATCACCGTGGCCAGGTCTGCATGATCCAAGTAAGGCTGCAGCTGGCGCACCAGCCGAAGCTGAGCGAAGGCCCCCCTTGCCACAGCCGCCACCTGGGAATCCAGGAGCAGCTGCGAGTCCAGGTGGACCCCCAAGCTGCAGACCTGCTCCTTCAGAGGGAGTGCAACCCCATTCAGCGCAAGCCGATAGTCCAGCACCTGCATCGAGGATTTCCGAACCAGGAGAGCCTCTGTCTTATCCGGATTTAATTTCAGCTTGTTAGCCCCCATCCAGATCCTCACTGCCTCCAGACAGCACTCCAGGCCCTCAACCGCCACCCTGGAGTCTGGAGGAAAGGAGAGATAGAGCTGGGTGTCATCAGCATATTGATGGCACCCCACTCCAAACCCCCGGATGACCTCTCCCAGCGGTTTCATGTAGATGTTAAATAGCATAGGGGACAGAATTGAACCCTGTGGCACCCCGCATCTCAAGGGCCAGGGTGTCGAACAGGCATCCCCCAGCACCACCATCTGGGATCGACCCTCCAAGTAGGAGCGGAACCACCGCAAAACAGTGCCTCCAGCTCCCAACTCGGCCAATCGGCCCAGAAGGATACCATGGTCGATGATATCAAAAGCCGCCGAGAGGTCCAGCAGGACCAACAGGGACGCACTCCCCCTGTCCAGTCCCCGGCGTAGGTCATCCACCAAGGCGACCAAGGCGGTTTCCGTCCCAAAGCCTGGCCTGAAGCCAGATTGAAAAGGATCCAGATAATCCGCTTCATCCAAGACCTTCTGGAGTTGGGACGCCACCACCCGCTCAATTACCTTGCCCAGAAACGGGATGTTGGAGACTGGCCGGTAGTTATCCAACACAGTGGAATCCAGGGAGGGCTTCTTCAGGAGGGGGCGAACCACCGCCTGTTTCAAAGCGAGTGGTAACGTCCCCTCCATCAAGGAAGAGTTGACCACCCTCCCTGTCCACTCAGCCAGCCCACCCCGGGCAGCTCTTATCAACCAAGCTGGGCAAGGGTCGAGCAGGCAGGCAGATGGCCTCACACTCCAAAGAAGTCTGTCCACATCCTCAGGCTGTACAAGCTGAAAAGAATCCCACAACACAGGACAAGCAGTTGCCAAGGGGACATCGTCAGACACTGTCAATGTGGCATCCAAGTTGTGACGAATACGATCGATTTTATCTGCAAAATGTTGCACAAACACGTCACAGCGGCTGACCGTGTATTCCTCCTGGTCTACTGGGGGGGCCTGATGGAGGAGGCCCCGCACCACACGGAACAGCTCTGCCAGACGGTTGTCAGCAGACGCAATGGTGTAGCAGAGAAGAACGATCTCTTCGCTGCTACCACCGCCACGGAATAGGCTCTGTAATGGGCTCTACTCCGTGTCCGATCGGATTCATCCCGAGTTTTTTGCCATCGTCGCTCTAGACGCCTGCCCTGCCGCTTCATCCTTCGCAGCTCCTCAGTGAACCAAGGAGCCGCTCCGAGTCTGCGACGTGGCAGAGGTCGCTCCGGAACAATCTCATCCACTGCCCTGGTCATTTCCCCATTCCAGAAGTCAACCAGGGCCTCAGATGAGATGCCAGTCTTGGCAGTGGGGAAATCCCCCAGAGCCCTCAGGAAACCTTCAGGATCCATTAGCCTCCGGGGGCGGACCATAGAAAACGGTCCCCCGCCTCTGCGGAGGTAGGAAGTCGCAACAAGCCTAAACCTTACCAGGAAGTGATCTGTCCATGACAACGGAGTGATCTTGATCTCCTCTACATCCAGATCACTGCCTCCGTGCCCAGCTGTAAACACCAGGTCCAGCACGTGTCCTGCAGTATGTGTTGGGGCCAAGATCTTCTGGGACAGGCCCATGGTTGTCATGGCGGCCATGAAATCCTGAGCTGCACCTGACGCAGGGGCCTCGGCATGCACATTGAAGTCCCCCAGCACTAATAGGCGGGGGGCCTCCAATGCCACCCCCGAGATCACCCCAGTCAGCTCAGGCAGGGAGACTGTTGGGCAGCAGGGCGGGCGGTACACCAACAGAATCCCAATCCTGTCCGGCCCTCTCAACACAACATGCAGGCACTCAAACCCAGCAAACTGCTGGACAGGGCACCTGGTAAGGGAGATGGACTCACGATAGACCATTGCAACTCCCTCTCCCCGTCCCTGCAATCTTGGCTGCTGCATGTCTTCATTTTTTGTGGACTTGAGTTTCAAAAAATAATTATTATTTTTCATAGGGTGACAAGTAAACTACTTGGCAACACAACCTCTTGAAAAACAGAGCTGTCATCTTGTCAATTAGTGATCAGATATAGAAACCACCACTGAGATCGGAGAACTCTGGTAAGCTAATTACCATCCAAGGATATTGGTGAAGGAAGCCCCAGTTCTAAAGAGCTTAGTGTTGAAATGGAAACGGCAAACATTAGGTGGGAGAAAAGATTACTTTTTCCATATTATCATAAGAGAAGGAAGGTGCTTTGCCCTGGCAGTCTTAAGAGACTTGGCAAACATTCTACAGGACCTGTATAATACAAACCTAGGAAACTGAACCTGGCTGCCTTGAGCCTCTCAGACTAGGGCTGTTACTATGATACAGTTCTTTCTCCTTGATCTATCTGCTCCCAATGACTAATGAGGACTGCATCATAGAAGCATTTTTCCCTTTGCAAAAACTGTCAAGACTCTTGCTATTTGATTGCCATTGGTGAATAACAGGACCACTACAAAATTAGGATTTCTTCGCTTCTCCCCCACCCCAAAAAAATACTACAGGCACACATAATGTTTTTTTTCCAACTACGTAGCACAATTTGAAGACATTTATAGCAGAGAACTCTTCCACTCCCCCCCCCAAAAAAAGCAGAGAGACATCTGAAATGGTTAAATGGTTTAAGTGACATTTACACAGTGTAGTCAGTACTATTTGCAATTCATCTGTAATCCTGTTAAAGGAGTAATAGCGGTTGACGCAGGACTGCAGACGCTGCAGGTAAAAGGAGCAAGGATCAGTCATTCATAGTGCGGTATTCCGGGTCTGGCTGGGATCCTTCAGACTCTAAGCCAAATGTTAAACACACTCTAAATGAATGACAAAATACTCAACTACTCTTCTGGCAGTCTTTGTTAACAGTGAAGAGCCTTTGCTACTGTGAAGCTATCATGTCATCCAAACACCTACTTTCCAGTTTGAATGTGTTGCTTAGGGCCAAACGTCAAGTAATGTTAAATGTGCTGTTAAGAGGCATGCTCAAGATTGGTATCCTCTCTCTCTCTCTCTCTCTCTCTCTCTCTCATAAAATGTGGCTCTGGAGACCCCCCCCCATGAAGACCGGGCCCACAATGTGCACGATTAACTCTCCCTGACTTGGTTATCCTGCTGCAAATTGCCCTTTTGTTTCAGGATAACAACCATTCAATGTTAATTATATGTAAACTAGCACTGCATAGCATGCACTTATTGCTTTTGAATTCAGTGGACTTCTGCAGCATAATTAAGTGCATAACTGAAGCCATCATGAAAACTATGCACCATTGCGACATGAAAACAATGCGCAATGTAGCAATGCACCATTACAGCGTCACAAAACACAATGTAATGCATCTGTTTGAAAGGAATTTGGGCTGAAGTTATAGGCAGATGTACCAGACAAAAACATTAACAAGCCGATCCTATCCAATGCTGGCACAGTAGGGCCACTGGGCTCTCACTGTATCCAGCATTGGTTTACAGCAGGTGTGGAGGGGGTCTCCTCGGGGTAAGGAGTGCTTACCTCATGTAGCACTACAGCCTGCTCAATGGGCTTTCAGGTGCAGGACTGGGGTTAGGATGTGGCGGAGGCTTGCGCTGCCATCCCTATTCCCTCCAGGGTCCGAACCGCCCCATCCCTTTCCTGTCCCCAAACGCCCCCTCCCCGCCTCCAGAACCCCCTCTCGCCACCCTTCCCTGCCCCCTCCACCTCCCAGTGCAACACTCACCTGCCCCAGCGGAATAGCACAGGCCTAGTACAAATCATTAAAAACATGCATGTTTCTGATACACGTTACACAATTAAAAACATGCATGTTTCTGATACACATTACCTGCTCCATGTAGGCAAAAGCTAACTTGAAAAGACCCATGCCTACAGATTTCAGCAGGTCACCACATTATGAACTGACCCGAAACCGTAATCAATCACTCGTATTATAGACTCTTGTGCCGTCATTGTGTAGTCCAGTCCTGCCAAAGACATATTGCCATAAATGCTTTGTGCCTATGTAAGAAGAAACAAGTATCCCTTTCCCCCCCACCAATCAAGTGGTGAAAACAGCACTTAATTTTCAGATAAATAATGAAATGTGGTTATGAAACCGTATCTCCTGATTTTTCAGCCTTAAAATACAACCTGGGCTTATAATTACACAGAAAGACATTGGGAACAATGAACCTATTTATATCAAAAGGCACCCTGTGACATAACAACATATTAAAATAAAACATATTAATTGTTAGGGTTATGAAACTGGGATTGCGTTTCAGCCTTCATAAAAATGGTTGATTGCTCACAGGTGACTGAACAGCCCCTGAAGAGGCGTTAGATGTAAATTGTGAGAGTGGCCTGCAACTTGCAGCTTTATATATTTTACATCCTGCAGTATGTTAGCAATCTGGTGTCTTTGCTGGGGATGTGTGAGCTTAAATAGAATACTAGATGCAGGGAGGTGGCAGTGAGATGCAAGTATCTTGTAGTCTTGTGTGTGCTCCCTGAGGCATCTGGTGGCCTGATCCAGCAGGGCTCTTCTTATGTTCTTATATGTTCTGTTGTTGTGTCAGTTGCTGTCATTGGAAGCAGGATGTGCTCTAGTCACTGAGTCCAAGTTGCGAGTCAGTGACCCCACGGTGCAACCCATGAGTCATAGTGTGTGCCCCTCGCAACTTGACTTGAAAAAAATTTCAAGTCCTTTGAGTCATCAGCCTGAGTCATTTCAAGTCCTTGAAAAAATGCACAGAAAAAAGGAAGGTAGTGGGTGTGTGTGTATGTAAGCAAGAACACACACACTAAAGAGAGTTGGGACTCATGTATTTTTAAGTCCCAACCCTTTTTTTGAATCACTGACCCTGTGAATCAATTTAGGGTCAGTGACATCCACGACTCAAGTCGACTTGATTAGTCAGGATGGTGTAGTGGTTTGGGAGGTGCACTTAGACCTGGAAGATCCAGGTTTGCATCCCCCCTCAGCCACGAAACTTTCTGAGTGACCTTGGGGCAATCACTTTCTCTCAGCTTCAACTACCTCACAGGATTGTTGTGAGGACGAGAGGAGCAGCTGTGTACACCATCCTGAGCTCTTTGGAGGAAGAGCTGGTATAAAGGGTGGTATAAAAATGTGAAATAAAAATAAATAGTCAAAGACAGTGTTTTTGTGCAACTCAAGTCTAGTCAATATGAGTTGAGTGCCCATCCCTGATTGGACAGGATAACTTGGTAACAATCTGTCACCAGAGAGTTGGCTACCTACATCTTTTGGGATTTTTTTTTTTTTGGGGGGGGGGGGGGAGAACTGTGTTTGAAAGAAAATGTGGTTTTTTTCCCCCTTCTCTTCCAAGAATGGGTTGGGAGGAACTGACCAGTGGTTGGATTCTCTCTCCCATCCACTGCAGTTCAGACACCTTGATTCACAGACCGCAACGCTCCTTCACATTCTTGCACTCATGCGCTGGCTGCACGCGGCACTGTCAGGGGCTTTTGATCACACAAACTGTACCATGTGTAAGTTTGACAAGAGCTGGCTGTGGTCAAATATGTCCAGAGAACTGCTGTATAGAAAACACTTCCCAACTAATGGCTGAAATATGTGTTAAGTGTGCTGGCATTTTTCCAAAGGCAAACTACCATAGATGAATAGATCATTTGTTGTGCACCATGATCTCTCCCCCCCCCTTTGGCTTTGTCAGGATAAGTCAATATCTTTCTAATTGGGTGTCCTTTTTGGACTTTCTCAGGTGTTCGCATTAAGGAAAGTTCACCTCCTGAAACGCACACACTGGGTCGTAAGAAACCTTTTCGTTTTCTTTAACAAGTTTATTGCTTCAAGAGGTATTCAGAAGGCTCAGCAGTATTGTTAAGTGTTTTATGTGGCACACATAAGTGTAAAAGGAGCTGTTGGCCTTGTGCAACAGTGAAATAGCACTGCTCTCCCCCAAATGGAACAAACCGATTTGCCTGTCCTTAACAAGGAACAGCTGCCTCAAAAAGAGTGTTGTGGGATTGTTGGACAAATGTAGCCTGGTATGCTTTTGGGCATAATTATCCTCAGCATTTTTGATTTTCCTATTACATTTTTCTACCTCTTTGCAAAGTAAACATCCAGAATGAGACCTGTGTCTAGAACAGGGGTGTCCAAAGTTTTTGGCAGGAGGGCCACATCATCTCTCTGACATTGTGGCGGGGGCCAGGGGAAAAAAAAGAATAAATTTACATTTAAAATTTGAATAAATTTACATAAGTTTACATAAATGAATATATTAAAGATGAACTTGTATGAATGAATGAAGGTCTTGCAATAGCTCAAGGCCTATAAAAGGCCTTGCACAAAGCAAGGCTGGCCTTTCCTTTTCTGCCGCTACTGCATCACAGATGTGAAACGACAAGCAGTGGAGGGAGCCCTCATCCCACAGCTCTCACGAGAGGTCAAACAGTTGCATTGGGCCAGTGCAGGCTCTAGCAAGTCTCTGGAGGGTCAGAGGCTCATTGGAGAGTGGGGGCTCCCTGAGGGCCGCATTGGGAGTCCTCGAGGGCCGCAAGTGGCCCCAGGGCCGGGGTTTGGGCACCCCTGGTCTAGAACATAAAGCGATCCTGCTCCAGTTTGTCTCAGAAAGCTGACAATAAGGGTCAAGGTACAGATATTCCCCCATTTAGGTATAAACCTAAACAAAGTTAATGGGTACAGAGAACCAGATCCATTGATATAGAATCTATTGATATGGGGAAGAGGCACTTGTAACTCCAGGCAAGAATGGAAGGAACCCACCAGGCTCCAAAAAGAAGGAAGGAGCATTGTCAAATGCTCAAAGCATTTTGGACATAATTGCCAAATGCATTGCTCAATGCTCAAAGGTGTCCTTTGGCATCATCCTTCAGTGGTGACCACAGGAGTGAGCAGGAATTGTGCATCAGCATTGGCAAAAGTTTGTACGCATCCTTTCCCACTGGACAGCCTCAAGCTGTCTGGTTTGTAGAGGAGCTCAGGTGGAGGAAGAGGATTGAGCTAGAGTGCAAGAGGAGCTCAAGTGTCATTAAAAGTAAAAAGTTTTAGTGCTATGGCAACAAAGGATCTTTTCCACTATCTCATCTGCAAAGCGGCCTGGTGAACTGGGGCGGTCTCCGTTTGGAGTCTGAATCTTCCCCCTGTCCACTGTGACAAAGTTTGCTACCCACTTCTCAGACAAGACAGTATATTTGTTTCAGCCTTGCAAATGACAGATTAGCCACATGTTCTGAAATATCAACATCTTGGACACACCACTGAATTCATAGTTGGCAGACGTGGACTTTGGATTGCAGCACAACTGCCTGAGCCAGCCTGCAAAGAAGCCCCAGTGCTGGTAAGCCAGTATGGGGGGGGGGGGGCAAGCAGTGGACAGGGTTGGGCAGAGACAGGGGTAAGGAGAGGTATATGTCAAGTCCAGACGGGGGAAGTGTTGATAGAAGCGGATAGTCTAGCCCCTTTCCTGGCTTCAATCTGCCTTCCTAGGTCCACTCAGACATGTGCAGGCAAAATTGCTGGCCCAGGTCCAAGTAGACCCATTGCGGCATCAGAGGTTTACCTCTGGGCAAGGGTACCAATGTTCCCTTACCTGGAGGCGACAGAAATACTGTTCCACAGGATGCAGCATGCACTCTGGTGCCAGAACTGCATTGACTGGGGAGAGTCGAATTGGGCTGCCCATCCAGTACTCTAACTTTTCTTACAGTGAAACCCTATGCATGTCTACCCAGAAGTAAGTTCCATTGCGCTCAGTGAGGCTTGCTCCCAGGAAAGTACATATATGATTGCAGCCTTAATAGAATAAGGGCCCAATCTTAATGGCATACAACACCAGCATTGAGCTCTGGCATCAGCACTAGGTGTTGTAAACATGCAATAAAGCATGTTTATGGCATTGCAGGAGGAGGGAGCGCCAGCACTGGGCCCAGCACTGGGAGGACGACACCATACAGCTGCTAGACGAGGGTAAAACTGCCGGGCGGTGGTGTGGTCTTTTGGGGCAGGCAGGAGGCGTTCCAGGGCAGGAGGAGGGCAGAATGGGAGAATGGACTGGCCTGGGATGGGGGTGGGACCAGCAGAGACTTCCTCTGCCAGATCCCATTCTCTGTGCTGGGTTGAAAAGCCTGACATGGAGCTTCTCAAGTCTGCACTGGCAAAATAGCTGATGCAGACTTGAGCAGCCCCATTGGGGTCTGGGGCTTTCCTTGGGGGAAGGAGCTCTTCCTCTGGGCACCGGGAAGCATAGGATTGGGCTGCCTGTTCCCCCATAGCCTGCCCAGCCACTGAGAACTGCCATGGTGACCTTGCTCTCTGGTCCTTCACTGACAGAGATCCATTGGCTATTAGGGAATGGGGTTTTTTTGGTGGTAACCCCAAAATCATGAAATTCTCTTCCTAGGGAGATCCAAATGGCTACCTGACTGTGCAAAAAGTAGTTAAAGCATTTTTATTTTGCGAAGCCGTCTCCCTCTCAATTATGTTTTCAGTTATCTATGTTTTACCAATCAGTTTCTATTTTTACTGCCTCCTGTATTTTTACCTGGCGCCAGAGTTTTATTGTAAATGTTGTTTTTATGTTTTGTTTGTGAAGTCGGACATAAATGTATTAAACAAATTAATACGTTGACCAAGCACTTGGTCACCCAGTTATCCTGTTAATTTGGATATCATTGGATAATGTTACAAGTCAAATAATCACCCTGAAATCAGATTGTTTTATTTCCAAACTAGTTTCTTTCTGAGACCAGAAAGACTAATATTCTCTGGAAAAGATTTTATCTAGGCCTTCCTGAGCAAAACCAATAAGAAGCGTCAAGACACAGGTGTACCATAAAAATGCTCAAAAATCATGATAAAACTGAAATATTCTTTTGTTTTGTTTATGAAATCTGCTTCTGACTTGTTGGTTCAAAGGCATTAATGTTCATGGGGCTGGAATTTTTGAGCAATAAACAGCTTCTGCAATTATCAAATGCCGGAGCTCTACTTCAGCATTTAATCACCCTCAAATGCTGTAAATTGCCTCATATATTTCCCCACCATGAGCATTATCCCTTAATCAAACTGGATTAATAAGTTTTTTAGAGATATTACACATTTATATATGGACTCTGCTAGATCATGAGAATGACGAGCCAAATGCTGTTGGAATGTAAATATCCGGACTGGAGGGTGGTGGAGGTGGTGGTGGTGGTGGTGGTATTTATTTATTATTTGTTGAAAGACATGCCCACTTTATTCTGGATGCTTACAGGTTCTTGTGCACTTTGAAGGAATAACTTGTGGGGCCTTGGTATATGCAGGGGATTTGTTTTCAGATAACCAAGCCTGTGATTTTCACCTCTTAAACCCTCAAGGGAATGGAGCTGTGCTCCAGTCCCCTCCGGAGGGCTTTCTGAAGCCCACAGAGGCCGCACGCATCTGCACACAGCCTCTATGGGTTTCAGAATGGCTGCTTCAGGCCCCAAACTGCAATTTCTGGTTTCCCAAGGATTTCCCTTGGAGGGCTTCCCCGGGCCTCAGAATGCCTTGAAAGGCATAAAAACAGGGCTTTTTTTTGTAATGGAACACACCGGAATGGCGTTCTAGCACCTTTTCCCCCCTCCTCTCTGCCCCCACCATTTTTCCCCCCCTGCCTGCACCACCCCGCCCCCTTTTTTCCCCTCCTCCTTGCCCCCACCTTTTTTCCCCTGCCTGCACCACCCCGCTCTGCACTGCTGGCTAGGGAGGGATTCAAACCTCCAACCTTGTGCTCCACAGCCCAGCACTCTCTCCATTGGGCTATAGGAAAGCCTATTGTCAAAGTGTTCAGAACTAATATATAAGGTCTTCAGCCCAGCTGGTGGCTATCAGTGCCTCAAGTACTAGTTCCAAACACTTTGAGCCTAAGAGCTCTGGTGGCTCAGTGGTGAAACTGTAGGTCTGTGGAGGGGTTCAAATCCCACTGAGGAATATATAGATATATATATATTTTTTTAAGGTGGGAAGGTGCTCCATGGCTGCAAAATATAAAGGTTGGTTGCTAGTTGCCAAAAGGGGGGCCAGTTGAGGCTGCAAAACTCCTCAAAGTTCAGTCCCAGGCAGGCTCTTTTTTGAACTTTTTTTTTTTGTTAAGTTCCAGTTAGGACTTAACCCACAGTTAAGCTCCTGGAGTGAGCCCCCTGCTGGAGGCTGTGGGTTAAGTCCTACCTGGGACTTAAAAAAAAAAAGTTCAAAAAAGAGCCTGCCTGGGACTGAACTTTGAGGAGTTTTGCAGCCTCAACTGGCCCCCCTTTTGGCAACTAGCAACCAACCTTTATATTTTGCAGCCATGGAGCACCTTCCCACCTATATATATATATATATATATATATATATATATATATATATATATATATATATATATATATATATTATTCCTCAGTGGGATTTGAACCCAAAGCCTTCACAGATCTACAGTTTAGCCACTGAGCCACCAGAGCTCTTAGGCTCAAAGTGTTTGGAACTAACACTTGAGGCACTGACGGCCACCAGCTGGGCTCAAGAGCGTATATATTTGTTCTGAACACTTTAACTACTGTATAGGCTTTCGTATAGCCCAATGAAGAGAGTTTCCTATAGCCCAATGGAACACCTCCCCACCTAAAAAAAATGGGGTGTTTCACTCCAGCTGTGGCAGGAGTGCTTTTGCTATCAGGGAGCTCACACAGGATGGACGTGTGTGTGTGTGTGTGTGTGTGTGTGTGTGTGTGTGTGTGTGTGCGCGCGTGCGCGCATGTATAAAAAATGGTTTAAAAATAAATAAATAAATAAATAAATAGAAAGTTGTGAATTCCTGCACCTATTTTTTTTACAAAAAAAGCACTGCATAAAAATGTCTCAGGAAAAAGGAAGTCAAATTTTTTGTGGTCTGAAACAGCCTTTTTGAAGCCCGCAGGGGCCGCGGGCAGCCATGCACAGCCTATGTGGGCTTCAGAAAACCCTCCTTTGGAGTGTTCAGGTGAGGCCCAAGTCTGGCTCAATGTAAGTCACCTGGACCCATGTTGAGCCAGATCTGTGGATGTAAAATCTGCAGATAAACAGGCTCAACCTGTACAACTCTATTAATATAACCCATGTGTGGTGTATGCCTGGCTTCTATTTAAGCCTTAAGCCTTAATTCTAAGAGCTACATTGGCCTTTGTCTGGAGCAGTGATTTTCAGCCTTTTTAACTCATGGAGTACTGACAAGGTGCCATGGATGTGCAGTGCGGGAGCTACAAGTGAAGCAGAACCTCCCCGTTGTCATCCGTGGAAAAGCACCACAGCTGCTTTACTCAGGAAGGCTCTCCTTACTCCTGAGAAGGCTCTCCTTTCACTCTAGAATGCTTGCCTTACACCCACTTTCTCAGGTGTAAGGAGAGCCTCCTTAGGTGTAAGTGGGTGGGGTGGCTGCAGTCCTTTTCCACGAACTACAAGGGGACAGTTCTGCCTTATCTGCCACCCCTGCACCGCAAGCCCCTCTGCTAATAGGCACACTATCAGGTTTTGAGCAATTAACAAAGCACACTGTTCTGCCGGCCAAGGGATCACATCCCCCAATGGCCCTATAGTAATAAAATACCCTCCTTCAAACTCCTGCAGAACACTTGCGGTCAATTCATGTCACGCCAATATGCCATGGCACATCAGTTGAAAATGGCTGGTCTAGAACTAGAAGCAACAAGTGAAAGCACGGGTGACTTATGGTTTCCTCCTGGTTCACGCCTGGGAGAATATACACATTCCCGCCCTTGGACATAACAAGGAAACATGGGAGGAAAGGCACAAGAAATTTACACTTACTCCTTCTCCTCTGTTGATGAATGCCCAGAGTCAGTCCAAATGGAAAGGACTAGCTACCTATTGTTATTAATTGCTTTAGTTGCTGTGGTGCAACTACAGAGTTACAGAGGCTTGCATATCAGTAACTCATGTAGTATTCTATTTAAAGCAAATGAAGCTACATTGCTCTACCTTACACTTCTTAAAAGGTCTTAAAATTCACCTGTATTATTTTAACACAGTGATTTTCAAAGTTTTTCTTCTCATGGTGCACTGACCTCTATGGTCTTCTCTATGGTCTTTGCCTCTTGTGATGTCACTTTCAACTTCCAGGAGACTCTGTTGGTGGAGGAAGAGGGACAGACAATTTGTTACTACATACAGTTGCCCGAAAACGTGGAGCCATAGAGCTTGGAAATGTTTTTCCGCAAATTTTCAGCCACTGTGCTCTAAACTCCCCATGGCACACCTGCAAACCTTTTGTGGCACACCAATGTTATGTGGTTGTGGTTGTGTAGGTGGGCAGAGGCTTGAGCCTTCCCTGCCAATCCCCAGAGATAACTGCCTCAGTTAGCATCACAAATAGGCTGGCCTTGTGAGTGTCCCACATCATATGATCGGTGCTCCCAAAGTATTGTAGAATACCATCTTTCATCAAGAAAACAAGTCGTCTGATCTCTGACTAAGAACATAAGAACAGCCCCACTGGATCAGGCCATAGGCCCATCTAGTCCAGCTTCCTGTATCTTACAGCAGCCCACCAAATGCCCCAGAAAGCACACCAGATAACAAGAGACCTCATCCTGGTGCCCTCCCTTGCATCTGGCATTCTGACATAACCCATTTCTAAAATCAGGAGGTTGCGCATACACATCATGGCTTGTACCCCGTAATGGATTTTTCCTCCAGAAAATGGATTTTTCCTTCAGAAGGCTACTGAAACTAGACTAAGGGCCCAATCCTAAACTTTGCAGGCCGCTCACCCACCGGTGCGCACTGTTGCAAACATGCTGTAAGGCATGTTTGTGAGCTTTAGCGCCAGTGCTCTGCCAGTGCTAGCCTGGAACTAGGCTAGCACCAGTGGAGCACCGGAGCTCTGCCGCTCGGCAGTCATGTGGACCACTGAGCAGTGGAGAGATAGGTGGGGCAATGTGGGGAGGCAGGGAGGAGGCATTCTGGGGAGGCAGTGGCCAACATAGAGGCTCTGAATTCTGCGCCGACCTTTGGGTCGACGTAGAATCAAGTAGACCCACTGTGGGGTTACTTGCTTTACCCAGGGAATGGGGACAAAAGTCCCCTTCTCCTGAGGAGGAGTTGGCGGCTACCTGGAGTGTGTTGGATGCTGTGGCAGCCATTTTCAGTGCTGCTGCAACCCCATGCACCAGGCAGCTCTGGATTGGGCTGCCCGTGTTTAGTGACCAAGCAAAACATACTTCTTAGCTGATGTTGAGCCAGGATTGAGTAGAGTTTCTGGTACTGAATTTTGACCTGGAAGATTCAGGTTCAAATCCCTTTTCAGCCATGAAACTTTCTGGGTTTCTATGTCTCAGCCTGGGTGACAATCTCCCAGCCTCACCTACCTCACAGGATTGTTGTGAGGGCAAAAGTTGTGGAGGAACTACATACACCACCCTGAGCTCTGTGGAGGAAGGGCAGTATAAAAATGTGGAAAACAAACAAATAAATAAATGGCACATGTTCATATGAGGCCTGAATTTATTAAAACTAATAAACAAATACAAACGTTGAATAATCCTTTGTTCTCTACTGTCCATTCTGTGTCAAAAATATTGGTTAGAATGTTCTTGGTTCTCTGATAATCCTAATAAAAATGACCATTCATTTTAGTATCATCTGGAACTGTCTGTTGCCCAATTTCTTCTCATAAAATGTGGAGAGAAAAAATATTATGACTACCATTCGTGACTGCCACAGGGCTTTTTTTTTTTTTTTATAAACCTTTGGATTTTTTTGTCCTTTGGATTTATAACTTATAAAGAGTCAGCTCTGAGGTTGACCCAGGGTCTTGGAAGAGGTGGGAAAAGGCAAAACTTTTCCCTCTCAGATTTATCTATCTGGATTTCAGAAACTAGATGTGCAACTTGAATTTCTAATCCAAATTACCCCCACTCCTACTAATCAATGTGAGAAGATGAAACAGGAGAGGTCTGTCGAGAGTGATGGAGTCGATGGTCTGCACCCTAATTGCTTTTTCCACAATTCCATAGTTGAAGTTATATTGGCTGAAAGAGGAATTTTTGCTGACACCCCCCCTCTTGCCGCTGCAGTCCCCTGCATCCTTCTCCCCAAATCTGCTCCAGAGTCATAAAAACATAAAAAGAGCCCTGCTGGATCAGGCCAAAAGCCCATCTAGTCCAGCCTCCTGTATCTCACAGTGCCCCACCAGATGCCTCAGGAAGCACATACAAGACAACAAGACTGCATCCTGGTGCCCTCCCTTGCATCTGGCATTCTGAGGTAGCCTATTCTAAAACAGTGATTTTCAATCTTTTTCATCTCAGGGCACACTGGCAAGGCACTAGAATGGTCAAAGCACACCATCAGTGTTTTGACAGTTGACTGTCAACTGCCAGGGGGGGCTCACATCCTCCGATGGCTCGACTAATAAATGACCCTCTCCCAAATTCCCGTGGCACACCTGGGAACCATTTGTGGCACACCAACGTGCCGCAGCACAGCGGTTGAAAATGACTGTTCTAAAACCAGGAGGTTACACATACCCATCATGGCTTGTAACCTGTGATGGACTTTTCCTCCAGAAATTTGTGGATGCCAGATGCCATCACCACATCCTGTGGCAAGGAGTTCCACAGACTAATTATGCACTGGGTCAAGGAATATTTTCTTTTGTCTGTCCTAACTCTCCCAACACTCAGTTTTAGTGGATGTCCCCTGGTTCTGGTGTTAAAAACAATCATTTTTCGATACGGATTCATAATACCTTATCATCTGAATAAGGATCAGCAGAAGGTAAGTGGCTGTTTATATAACTTGACATAACTTTGCTTCCCTAGCTTCATAACATCCGATAACGTTACATAAAATTATACTTTAAAATTACAACTTTTAGAATGTTTAAATTTTAAAATGGTAGGAATAAAATATATTGAAGATAAAGAAGCCGAGAGATGAGGGAATTTGTACAATATAATAACCTGATCCACCGAACTATAATGGTAACAATTTCTTTTATAAAGTCAGAATGCTAAAAGTTTGATGATTTCTCCCCTCCGTAATGCTGATAAATAGTGGAACCAGCAACGTGATGATTCTGTTGGGTAGGATTATGTCTCATTAGGTACCTTTCGGAATCTAGTTGCTATATTCTAATCTTTTAATTCTCCAGACAGTGAAGCGTATTTACTTACAGGTTTATAAACGTTTGATTCTGGGGATTTTGGCACCTTGCCATTAATTACATGAGTTCATTTTAGAATGTACTTCATCTAGTGCCTCTGAAGTGATATCAAGATTATTAAATGCTTTCAGATGAGGTGCGTTTCACTGTTCACAAATCACAATTTCTCTTTGGCTCCCTGCTTGTTTCATGGCTCAGAGCAGCTTTAAATGTGATGATGCTGTAGAGTGAACAGGAAGGACAAATGATTCCCCTAGGAAGTAGAGATGCACAGCTTTTTGTTTGGAGGTACCCCTACTGCGGAGAAACAGGAAGCGCGAAGAATTTGGATCATTTTCATTCAGCGACTGTGGGCACAATCCCGTGCATGTCTACTCAGAAGTAAATCCCATTGTGTTCAATGGGGTTTACTCCCAGGAAAGTGTGTATAGGATTTCCGCCACAGTCACATTCATAGCCACTATCTTGTATCCTTTGGAAGAATAATTTGCTGTTTATGCTTAAGTTGGCAATCCTAGCTGACTCCTATGGCCAAAAGCAGCTACTGGTGCCATTTCCTTGTCACTGGAATATCTGGGAACAGACAGATAGATAAACAAACCAAACATATTTTTTCAGACCTTACAAAATCATTGTTCCTTTTTAAAGCACTGATTGACAAAGCAGGGCACCCGTCGTCAGGTTTAAAATCGAATACAAAAGAGGATGGGAAGGAAACAGGAACACAAGCCAACTAATGGCCCAATCCTATCCAAGAGCTGTACCGGTAGAATACATGCTTCACCACCAAAAGTGCCATAAAGTGTTCTGTGGCAGTGCAGGGAGTCAGAACAGGTAGGAAGGCCATAGCCTTTTCCCATGTGCTAGCAGAGTGACTGTGGCCTGCTGGAGCAGGTCAGCCTAGCTCAGAGAGCAGCGGAGGGCAAGGAGGGGGTTGAACAGGGCAGGGGGAGGGTGGGCTTGGTGCTAGCAGTGCACACCAAATCCCGACACCTTTCCCAGCCCTGATCCACCTGCACACTGATCAATGCAGACTTGAACCAATGATGAAGGCTTCTGGCTTGCCCTGGGGCAAGGGAACAAATGGCCCCTTACCCCAAGGAGACCACCAGAAGTCGAAAATCTCCCACAGGATGTAGAGTAGCCCTCGCTGGCGCCACTGCATCACTGTGCAGGAATTTTTTTAGAATTGGGCTAAGAGTAAACCAAAAGTTTCAAGTTACATAATGGCCAGATGAAATGGCCACTGCTGGAGTCAATTTTGGGAGGGGTGAAATAGTTGCGGATCCAAGCTGCATCATTGGAGGGGCCTTCCATTATCTAGAAGTCAATTTGTTTTCAGGATAATTTTTTTAAACATACGTTTCTCTCTTTTCTTTTTCACCAGAGACTCTCAGGCTCTCAAATGATGAAACTGATTTTATAACAACAACAACAACAACAACAACAACAACAGCAACAACAACAACAGGTATTTATATACCGCCTTTCTTGGTCTTTATTCAAGACTTTATTCAAGGCGGTTTACATAGGCAGGCTTTATTAAATCCCTTATTAAGTAGGGATTTTTACAATTTGAAAGAAGGTTCTTTCTTTCAAGAACCACTACATTCAGGTGTTTCATTCCGATCTGGCTTCACATTCTGGCCTCCATCCTCCCACGCTTAGAGCAATTGGAATAGCTCGGCTTCAGCTTGCCAGCTGCTTCAAGGTCGCACGGTGCTGGTGGCCTCGAACTGGCGACCTTGTGGATGTTATCTTCAGGCAGATGGAGGCTCTACCCTCTAGACCAGACCTCCTGCCTCTAGTTTATGTAAAATCATCATCATCATCATCATCATCATCATCATCTTCTTCTTCTTCTTCTTCTTCTTCTTCTTCTTCGAGGGTGCTCCAACTGTAACTGTAACTGAGGGTGCTCCAAATGTCTTTTCATCTCAAGTTGTAGTGCGGCTGAAATGCTTGTGTATGTAGTGTGTAGTGTGAAATGTAGTGTGGCTTCAATACTTATTGAAATGGTGTCCAGAGCAGAGCCAAAGATTAGTGGCAGGAACTACGGTGCAATATCTTTGGAGGATTCTTTCCAGGAAACCCTCCCCTCCCACAGACATGCAAATCTGTGGCTAGGCGAATTAGTGCCAGTTTGACAAGCAAAGTAGAAGTGGGTTTCTGAGACTCTGGAAGTCCTTCTGAGCCCCACAGAAGCCTTGGGCCTCTGTGGACATCAGAAGGCCTGCCAGTGGCCTCAGAAAGCCACTTGCGGTTTGACAAACCAGTGAGTTAAATCTGCTGATGCCGGATTCACGGATATACTGTAATAGTGGAATGGAGTAAGCAGACACCAGATTTAACTTTCTCCTGTGACTAGCGTAGGCGTGGTTGCAGCTCTTTTTTTGCCAGCTTACTTGCTGCCACTAATTCCTTTTCTTTGCTCCACTCATGTCATATGCTGAAGCTGCTGTCATCTCTTCAGATCAGCCGGGAAACAAGTGACCAGACTGCTGCCAACTTCTCCTACTGATCCCTGCTCACTGGCCCATTCTCAATCAGGTATGCCTACCTGACTCTACTCACCCACGCTGATACTACTTGTGAGGTTGGCAAGGGCAGGTGGCAACCCCAGTGCTTCATCCTGGCCAGAGCACAAGAACCCAGACATGGACTAAACTCCCAGCCCAGTCCTATGTGAATTTCCTTGTGCTGATGCAGGAGCATCAGTGCAGCTTCCATTGGAAATTTCAGCTGCTGGTGGTCCCCTTGAGTTAAGGGGACATTTGCAGCTGCAATGGGGCAACCAGGTCTGCACCAGCAAAAACCACGTTCCGTCATGTCAGTGTATAAGGACCTGGAGCGTGGATAGGATACGGTGTGCCCCTCTGCTGCCCAACTCACCCCCTCCCAAGCCTGAGCTGCCCATCCCCATCCCCCATTGCTGCCCTTCCTTCACCTTTCCCCCCTCCTCTGTGCTGCCTGGTGGGACCTTACCTGCTGTAGACCATGCTGCTCCCTGTGTTGGTGCCAGCAGGACAGTGCAGGCCTTCCTGCTGGATGGCCTTGAACCTGCACCGTCGCAATGTGCCTTTTGGTAGATTTGCAACAGTCTGCACCAGTGGACCTCATGCTTCATTGGCACAACCGAATCTTAGGATGATGACATCATTTCCTTGCCACACTCAGTACTATTGGGTCCCCGTTCTGGAAACCCCACAGGCAGTTGAAACCATGGATACAGACTAACTCCCATCCCTGCAATCTGGGGGCCCACCCCTTCTCCGGAGACTACCCTTGCTTCAGAGGGGCTTTTGAGTTCAGCAGAGGCCAAGGATGTCCGTCTTCAGCCTCTGCTGGGCTCAGACCGAGCTTTAGAGCTCAAAACACGTGACTTCCAGTTTCAAGGAGAAACGCTAATTAACATTTTTAATGCCTTATAAGGCATTAGGAGGTCAGTAGGAGCCTCCGGAGGGGGTGCACAGAGGGGTGTAGGCGGGGGGCCTGGACCCAATCTATTGGTTAACTGAATCTGCGGATATGGAATTCACGGTTATTGCCCTCCATGGCCTCTGAGAGGAATTTTATCCGGAGGTACAAAGTTTATTTTGGGCCCCTTTGCAAAGAGGGAGGGGTGAAACAGAGCTGGCGAGGGTGGTGATGGGCAAGCAGAACAGGGGCAAGGAGGGGCGAAACAGGGTAGGGGGAGGGTAGAGATAGCTGGAAAAGTCTTTGGAGCCCAGGTCTACCCACCCATGTGGCATCAGTGGTGACCCCAGCATCCCATGCAGGCAACAAGTCTGAGTAGATAGGAAAATATAAGATCCCAGGAAATTTCTGGGCCCCCTCCTTTAGCTCCTGGGCCTCCCTTTGGACCCTGGACCTGGGTACAAATTACCCCCTTTACCTCTTTCTCCTAGGCACTGCCCCCCCCATATTTGGAAGTCCAATGTTAAAAAGCAGTTCTTTTGAATCCTGTATATTGTCAAAGCATGTGTGAATTACCCTGAAGATGTTATAAAAAGAAATAATGGTTCATTGAATTCTTAGGTTGTATAGCTGATTTTCCCCCCTTCCCTTTTGAATTGCTCAGGCAGTAGAAATCTCAACCCCACAAAATGGCAGAAGCACAAGGATGAGCGAACAGTTTCTCTCTCTCTGTGTATAATAACCTGATTTTTTTTTTTAATAAAATTTTTTTTAACTGTGGCTTCAATATTATGGACTCATAATATGCAGACGCATTCTGCTTTTAATACACATTCACAGCTTACATGTTAATAGTTCCAAAGGAGCCATTACAAGGTATGCTCTGAATATGTATTAGGAAGAGTACACAATATGTAACGAAGACCGTTCTGTATTATGAATCCATGATGCAGAATGCGTAGTCTGTTATAATGGCTTAGAAGAAACTATTATGATGTATGTTATAAACGCATGTTAAGAAAAGCATATACAAAAATTTGGACTGAGGGCCCAATCCTATCCAACTTTCCAGCACCAGTGCAGCCTTGCAAATGGGGCATGCTCTGTATCCTGTAGCGGGACAGCCATGGAGGCCTCCTCAAGTTAAGGGAATGTTTGTTCCCTTTCCTTGAGGCTGTATTGAGGCTGCAGTGACACTGGAAATTTGGATGGAATTGGGCCCTAAATCTTTATGGGTTCCATTCTCTGATGTTCTTATGTAATTGAGAATAATACATATATGACATAATATCTTAAAAAATATTTTAACTATTTTAAATATTTTTGACTATTTTATTAAATATTTTAACTATTTTATTTGAAATATTTTGGATATACAGGTTGAGACTAATTATTCGCGTGGGTTCCGTTCCAAGCACTCATGTGGATAAAAAAAAATGCACTATAGCAAATCAATTTAAAAAACAAAGTTTCATTGCTCCAGTGATTGAAAAACAGCCTTGCTGACCTTTTAACTGAAAGATAAGAGTCATTAAGAAGACAATCCATCAGCACTTCACTCAGTCCCTCCCTTCACCAATGCAAAATGATCACCTTTCTTTCATGTGCTGGGGGAAAGGAGGGGTCCGCAGGAGAGAGAAGGATTGATGGATTGTTAGCCTGCTGCCCCCCCTCTCTCTCTTATTAAGGATGCTGTTGTTAAAGGACTGTTCAGTTTTTAAAACTGATTTTAAAGGGATGCATTTTCCCCCTTCTCCAGGGATCAGCACAGTCTTTCTCATTTGCAGGGGCCATTCGTGTTGAGTCAAATCTGTGTATAAAAAATCCGTGTATACATAGGCTGGACCTGTATTACTTTTTGGAAGAGGAAGAAAGAGATTGGTGTGTGTGTGTGGGTGTGTGTGTGTGTTTTGCTTCTGCACTTTTACAGCCCCCCCAGCTTTTACCTGCTACCAATGGGAGCTATTGACAAGTTATTAGTTTAACTCTATTGAGCAAATGCAATGCCATTTTCTGAGTGCTTACACCTCTGTACAAAGACATGTAAAATATAGATTTCAAGTGGCGCTGGGCTGAAACTCCACTTGTTTACCAAAATGAAAGGAATCCCGTAATCTGGAAAATCTCATTTTTCCTCTCAGTTGTACTTTACCTATTATATGTACAAATAGCATCTAAAATTACTGTAATTGAAAGACGCTAGTGCGATAAAATTGTTTCCATTTATTCAGTTTGTTTACTGTGTGCATCTGATAGCACTTTTTTGTGCTGCTGATATGACTGTTTGCTGATGGTGATTGGTACTTTCTCATACGCTTCCTTCCTCCACTAGCAATTTCATGCTGATGCCATTCAATCTACTTTGCTGGAAATCTACTTATAAATAAAGGTTATTCAGAAACTCTCTGAACATGTTTCTAAAGGGTGTTTTTTTCTTTCTCTAAAATTATTACGCAATCTTTGATGGTGCTGTTTAGATAGCTGAGCATTATTTGTGCTTAGAAATATAATTTGTACTAAAATTCACCCATAGGTTTCCATTATGTCTGTAAAATTTAGATTCTGGGAGGAAAAAAAAAAGATATTGTAGTACAGATATATCTGCCGCAGGATAATTTTATTTACCATGACTGAATTTTCAAAGCTGTGAGGGTATTTACTGGTTGATGCTTTGTATTGATGACATGTCAAATCTTCTGCTTCCTTCTCTTCCCGCTTTTAAACAAGACGAATATCATGTGATTTCAGTGGGATTTAACTGTATTTCCTGGAAATTATATTTAGGATTGTAGCTATAATTCCAGTTCCCAGAACTGTTAAAAATAATAGAAGTAAATCAGAGATTTTCATTTTAATTTGGGAGGAAAGTTAGGCTGCAATCCTGTGCACACTTACATGAGAGTAAGTCCCGTTCACTTCACTGGGGCTTACTTCTGAGTAGACATGCAGAGGACTGGAATGTAAGTTTATGTTCATATCCTCTGCTCGTATCACTGAACATGTTTTGCTTGGTCTGAAACTTCCAATGGTCCTAGCTGGGTTCTTTTAATTCAGAACTCAGCAGGTGACCAGCAACAAAGGATATAAGGCTCTTGTATTTTTTAGATTCAATAGTAGTATAAAAGAGGTAATTTTATACTACTTTTTGTTATACTAAATAGTATATAATACTATACACACACACACACACACACACACACACACACACACACACACAAGTGTGTGTGTATATATATATAATACTAGTATACTAAATACTAAAAAAATACTACTTTTTACTTATACTAAATAAAAAATTTTGGAATTTGTTATTATGGCTGACAGAGGCCCTTTTTCCCTTCCAGTATCTCAGGGCCCAATCCTATCAAACTTTCCAGGGATGATGCAGCTGCAACGCAGCCAGAGGTAAGGGAACAAATGTTGAGGAGGTCTCTGTGACCACCACCACCCCATAGCAGGATGCAGTTCACGATGTGCTGGCATGACTGTATCAGTGCTAGAAAGCTGGTTAGGATTGAACCTTTGGTCATTGAGCCCACAGGTACTCCTGCGCATTGCCATCACTGCCTGGAATGGCTCTGACAGTAAATGGGAGGAGTGTAATGGAAGATCAGAAGATCATCAGGTGGATGATGTGGTGTTGACAGCGTCCCATGTTTTGACAGCCATTTGACAGCTCTGGGAAGGGCAGGGCTGGCTCCACAGCTGTAATCAATCAAGGCAATGGAGACCTGGTTGGACACCTGAGCTTCATTTGACCTTGATGAGACTTTGAATGGACATGGACTGAAGAGATGGCTCAGCTGAGCCTAATTTGGATTTAACAAGGTAGCTCACAGCTGAGCTGCATTTGGACTTAACAAGGGGCTGCAGGATAAAAGGCAGCTTCAGAAGGAGCAAAGGGCTGACCAGAGCAGGACCCTGACCCAGACCTACAGGAGAAGGGGACTGCCAGGACCCTGCTGGAGGACACTGAAGAGAGGACTGCCAGGACCCTGCTGGAGGAGATGCTCTGCTGGAGAGAACAGTGCTGGAGAGGAGGGGCTCTGCTTCAGAAGACTAGACTGTGCTTTGGAGATTGGATTGGACTTGGACTGGAGGTTTTGGACCTTTAACCACTGAGTTAAGTGGAGTTTTGGGGAGGGAAAGCCTCTGGACAAGAGGACTTGCAGGGAGTGTCTGTAGCAATAAATTCTTGTTAATTAATATAGATAATGAGTTCTGTGTTCATTCCTTTGCACACCACAGCTGTTGTTTCTTGGAAAAGGAGGGTGTTAATTAGCCAAAAAGTGGGCATTAGAAGGGAGTTGGGATATTTGGACAGGACAAACTGGCGTAGTTGGCAGGATAGGACAAATTGGGACAAGACAAGGAGCTGCTAACATGGCCTGTTGTGGCACCTGCAGGACTTAACTGCACCACCCCCTATAGCTATGCCACATGAAGTGGGACATAACAATGGCTCCTCTTCCTCCTACACTCCAAGGGTGGGAGTGGAAAAAAGCTGCTGCTAAAAAACTCCCAATGCACCCCCCCCCAGTGGGGAAGGTACAAGAAGCCATTTCCCACCAATAATAATCTAGAGGCACATAGGGGCCTAGCGCAGTGTAGGGTAGGGGGTTTGATCTAGGTCTCTGGCTCCAAGACTGTAGTTACCCTTTGTCTTTGTCATGGTACTGAACTGGAATAATCACCCCACCACCAGTGCTGCCCTGCCACCAATGGGAGTTTTCCTAACAGAACAAACAGCACACTCAAGTGTGCTTCGAGGGCTGTAGCTTAATTATTTTTATGGCAGAGTTTGACTCCTGCAGCAATGGGTCTGAATTTTGGAAGAGGAGACACCAACCGTTTCCCTAAGGGAGATAATCGCAGCACTTTGGAGTTCACAGAGTGTGTCCTTAGTAGATAAGACTTGTGAAAACTGAACCTCTGCCCTCTGCATTTTGTCAGCTAGCAGTACATTTCATTACAGTTCAATAGTAATCTGGACCAATTCCTTTTGGAATCTATGTGGTGGATGAACAAATACGTTTGGTTAAATAAATTCTAAATATTGCTTTCTTAAAGAGACTTTCACACACACAATGGGCCTTTCCAAGAGATTAGAAAAGAAGTGAGTCAGAGAAAACATTAGTTAAGTGCTATATAGTATTTGTGCTTGTCCCCACACAGGCGAAATGGGATGATGTCCTCTATCATTTGGTATCTATCGTTTGGGCCTCTTTAGCCTAGAAAAGAGGCGCCTGAGGGGGGACATGATTGAGACATACAAAATTATGCGGGGGATGGACAGAGTGGATAGGGAGATGCTCTTTACACTCTCACATAACACCACAACCAGGGGACATCCACTAAAATTGAGTGTTGGGAGAGTTGGGACAGACAAAAGAAAATATTTCTTTACTCAGCGTGTGGTTGGTCTGTGGAACTCCTTGCCACAAGATGTGGTGATGGCGTCTGACCTGGACGCCTTTAAAAGGGGATTGAACAAGTTTCTGGAGGGAAAATCCATTATGGGTTACAAGCCATGATGTGTATGTGCAACCTCCTGATTTTAGAAATGGGCTATGTCAGATTGCCAGATGCAAGGGAGGGCACCAGGATGAGGTCTCTTATTATCTGGTGTGCTCCCTGGGGCATTTGGTGGGCCACTGTGAGATACAGAAAGCTGGACTAGATGGGCCTATGGCCTGATCCAGTGGGGCTGTTTTGTTCTCTATGCCAGGGATGGCCAAACCATGGCTTGTGAGCCACATGCAGCTCTCTGACATATATGTGCAGCTCTCAGAAATATGTTGGCTGAGGTCCTTTTGGCATCACAATTAATATAAAAGTTAAATAAGAAATTTTCAAACTTTGCAATCATTTACCAGATATAAACTGAGAGTTCACTGGATTAAAACATAAGTTCAATGTTCATGGTGAGTACATTTATTTAAAACTTTAAATGCTTCTTAAATATTTAGGCTCTCATATCTCTCTCTTGTGGCTCTCAAACATCTGAAGTATATCTCATATGGCTTTGCATTAAGCAGTTTTGGCCACCCCTACTCTATGCATATAATGGATGGTGAGGTAACCTTATTCCATGTAGAGGTGTTTGTTTCTGGTGAGAAAGATAGGATTACAGCCTAAGTCCTACTGAATACAAAGGACTTACTTATGAGTAAAATAAATAACACCATTTTCAAACACCTCTATCCATGAGGGTAAATCTATTCAGTGTTTCTCAAACTGTGGGTCAGGACCCACTAGGTGGGTCATGAGCCAATTTCAGGTGGGTCCCCATTCATTTCATTATTCTATTTTTAATATATTAGACTTGATGCTACCATGGTATGTGACTGCATTTGGGGAACTGACCTGTACTTTGAACAGGCTACTCTGTTCAAATGCTTTTAACAATTATAGTAAATGGGAATTACTCCTGGGTAAGCATGGGTAGGATTGCAACCTAGGATTGTTAAAAATTTTCCTGTGTGATGATGTCAGTTCCGGTCATGATGTAACTTCTAGTGGGTCCTGACAGATTCTCATGCTAAAAAGTCAGTCCTGGTGCTAAAAGTGTGAGAACCACTGATCTATATTAATGTGTTATAATAATTATCCTTGCCCCAGGATGCTGTAATAGCACCTGAACTAGCTACATTTAAAAGGGGATCAGACACATTGTGGAACAAAGGCCCATCATAGGTTACAGGCCATGATGACTATATTCAACCTCCAGAATTTAGAAGTAGCCTGTGTCTGAATGCCAGGTGGGAGTGGCAACAAGTTATAGATATCTGGTGGTCTTGAGTGCTCCCTCATCTGGTGGGCCACTCTGAGATACAAACTGGACTAGATGGGTCTGTATCCTGATCCAGCAGGGCTCTTATGTTCTTATACATGTTAACCATCTGAAAAAGTGGCAGGAACCTTGTCAGAACCAGGGCTTCTCCCAGTGAGGGTGGATTGGATGGTTGATCCCAAGAATGGGCCCAGAGACCTGAGAAGGAAGAGTTCAGGGTGACCAGATAAAGTGAAGAACAGAGTTCCTAAACCTTTAACTATTGTATAAAAGAGGCAGGTGCAGCTCAACATGGAAGGATTTAAAAAGCTGCACCTGCCCAAATTCCCTCTTCTATACAATAGTAAAAGATATAGGCACTCTGTCCTCCATTGTATCTGGTCAACCTGGAAAAGCTCCTTCCTCCTCCGGACAGCATCTTCCAGGGCAGTGTTCTTCATCCTGTGGGCCATGACCCCAATGGGGTCATGAAGCCTTGTTTGGGGACTTGTGGCTACCTTTCCAAGCCTGTGCATGAAAGGGCTTGGGTCCACTCCGATAATGGTACTGCCTTATTAAAACTGAGTTCTTGATATAATCCTGTACATCTGTCTTGTCCTGCAGCTTCTAAGTCCAAGTCCTGCTCAGGTTGCTACCTCACAAGGTTGTTGTGAAGACACAAGAGGTAGAGGGAAACAGGTGGGCTGGGGCAGGATGGGTGCTGATTGAGTCTTGGGATGGGATGGGATTGATGATGGCAGGAGAGTAAGATCAGACAAGGTTTTTCTGTACCAAGTGGGTTACTAGTCTGTGGAACTCCTTGCCACAGGATGTGGTGATGGCATCTGGCCTAGGAGAAAAGTTCGTCACAGGTTACAAGCCATGATAGGTATATGGAACCTCCTGGTTTTAGAAGACAGCTGCCTCAGAATGTTAGATGCAAGGGAATGGCAACAGGAGACAGGTTGATGAGGCCAAAGGCCCATCTAGTCCAGCTTCCTGTATCTCACAGTGGCCCACCTCAGGGAGCACACAAGACAACAAGAGACCTGCATCCTGGTGCCCTCCCTTGCACCTGGCATTCTGAGGTGGCCTGCTTCTAAAAGCAGGGGATCGCACAGACCCACCATGCCTTATAAATTTGTCCAGTTCCCTTTTAAAGGCATCTAGGCCAGATGCCATTATCACATACAGGGCCGTATTAACCCAAGGGTGGACCACTAGGCTTTCAAGTTTTGTGGGCCCTCTCTGGCACCTTAATCTTTCACCCCACCATAGCTGACAGCTTGACCCTGGTACTGCAGGTACTGGACTGCAGGACACAGGTACCACTGCCTTGGCAAAAAAAAATGTGGGGCCCCTAGGCTTCAGCCTCATCAGCCTTATGAATTATACAGCCCTGACCACATCCTGTGGCAAGGTGTTCCACAGACTAATTGCAAGATTGCAGGGAATTTCTGAGCCCCTTCCTTTGGCACTTGGACCCTCCCCCTCTTTACCCTGCCCATGGCAAAGAGTTGCACTCCCTCTTTGCAGCAGGTGGGAGTCATACAAGCCCCCCCCCCCACTCAGTGGGGCACGTTTCCAGCCCCAGATGCAAGAGGTGCAACAGGTCTCCCCAGGCAGATCAGGGCAGCTGGGGGTTTCTGCCCGGGGGGGGGGTCCCGCTGCTGGGAGCCCCAGCCGGGCTTGTCACTTCTGGGAAGCAGCCTCTGCTCGGCGCTCTCTGCGGAAATGGGGCGGGGGAGAGGGGAGACCAGAGCCAGCCAGCTCCGGGGGAGGGACGCGGGAGTTGGAGGGGACTTTCCCGCGCGCTGCCTGCGAGGCTCGCGCTCTGCCCCGGGGCAAGAGAGCCCCTGCCCGGGTGGGAGGCGGGCGGCTGCAGCCAGCGGACAGCCCCGGGAGGCCGAGGGGCGGCGGCGGCTGGAGGAGCGATGCGGGGCGATCAGCTGGGCTAGGCGCCTCTGCGAAGTTCCTTCCCCTTCCCAGCGCAGAGGGGGGAGAGAGCAGCCCTGGGCAGGGGCAGCCTTGCAAGCCATGCCAAGGTAAGGGGCTCTGCACACTCCCCCCACCCCTTGACTGGAGGGGTTGGACTGGACTGGTGACTTCAGGGGGGGCTCCGCTTTGGAGACTGCTGCAAACAAACAAGGCAGGAGGGAGGGAGGGAGAGTGCAGAGGACAGGGCTTGGCTAAGGCCAGGCACTTCTTCCTTTGCCCCCCCCCCCCCGCCAGAGTTAAAGCCCCACTCCTGGGCAGGGCTACTCGGAAGTAAACCCCATTAGAGTCAACCAATCCTAGGCGGATCTACTCAGGAGTAAGCCCCATGAGAGTCAAGGGGGCTGACTCCCAGGGAAGACTGAATAGGCGTGCAGACTCAGAGAGCCCCAATCCTAGGCAGATCTACTCAGGAGTAAGGCCCTTGAGAGCAAGGGGGCTGACTCCCAGGGAACACTGGATAGGATTGGAGCCGCAGAGAGTCCCAGTCTGCTCAGAAGTAAGCCCCCATTAGAGTCAAGGGGGCTGACTCCCAGGTAAGACTGGATAGGATTGCAGCCTCTGAGCCCCAATCCTGAGTTCCATGGCATGGAACAGCCCAAGATGTGAGTGCCATATCTACTCAGAAGTAAGCTCCGTTGTAGTCAATGGGGCTTGCTCCCAGGAAAAAGGGTGGATAGGATCTCAGCCTTAAATTCAAATCTGTTTGCAATGCTTTTAAATAAAATGCATCTGTTCCTCTCTTAGGGTGGTGTGCTAGTCCTTTCCAAAGGGAGGGGGGAAGCTGCCTTTGGACTGGGAGGAGAAGAGAGCTGGCAGATGTCCCAAGCCAGAGAAGCCCTCCCTCCAGGGCCTGAAGGGCCACCGACTGCAACTCCTGCTGAAAACTTCTTTTTGATCTCAACCCCTGGGGGTAAGTTGCAGGGAAAGTTTCTTTGGGACTTAGTTGAAATGAGACCACTGGGAGTGGGGTTTTGTGCACTGGAAGGGGGGAGGACTTCCCCCCCCCCAGATCATATATCCTTTTCCATGCAATCCTGTTGGGGATGGGGGGATTCTTCTTCCACATGCACCCACAAGAAGAGTTCTAGTTTGCATGTCAATTTCTCCCTGTCTGTCTCCATTTCAAAACTTTGGATGAACCCAGAGAAACAAGACATGGCTGCTTTTTTATTTTTACTTGCCCTGCTTGCCTGGCCTTCTGTTTACTGTCCTAAGTTTGCAACGCCTCCCAAATTCCTTGGCAGGCTGAGGAATGCAGGAGTTCTGTGTGTGTACAAAAACGCTATTCACCTTGGAGGTCAGCGGCAGTGCTTGCAAAAGTCTGGCACAGGATTCAGGGCTCTCTTAGGCCGTCCCTAAGGATCTGCAAGAGAAGGGTTGCTCATGTGTTTTTAATTCTTTTTCCGTTTTAACTTGGCCTGCCGTACTATCATAATGCTAAAGTGATGGGATGAGAAGAAGCTCTTGTTTAGGGGAAGTGCTCTGTGTTTGAATGACTGAGAAGTTCGATTCTGAGATACTCTCTTATTTTATTGATCGTGTTTTTGTACTACTCCTTCTCCAAGGAGTACAGGGTTGGTGGGTATACATAGTCCCTCCCCTCCTTTTTGCCCTCACAACAACCCTGTGAGGTTGTATCTTGGAAGTATGATCGACAACCCTGAGAGATTGTGACTGGCCCAAGGTAACCTTGGAAGCTTCTTGGCTGAGTGGGTATTCGAACCTGGATCTTCGGGGTCTGTGTCCAACTCCCAAACTGCTACACCAACCTGGCTCTACTGTTTAAAAGAGAGATGCCCAGGCCCTTCTCTACTTCTTTTATAAGTAGTACCATCAGTGTACAAGGTGCTTTATAGAAGAAGAGAAGACAGGTTCCTGCCCTGGGCGTTTCACAATTTAGACATAAGAGGTGTGACAGAGAAAGGAAAGGAGAGTGATAATTTTTGGTTCTTTCCCCATCCTCAGATATGCCTTGCATTCTGAGTCACTGCAGGCTCATTCTGCTGAATGTTATGTTTTCATCCGAAAAGAGCATCATCTTAAAAATTCCACATACCTTACTACCAATTTTAGAGACTTACAGTGGTGCCAATGTGGTGTGTGCTGTATCCTGCAGAGGAGTTTTGGCCTCCTTGGAATAAGGGAACAAATTGTCCCATGTTAGCCTTTGGAAGTCCTTCTCCTGAGGTAAGCCCTTGCTGCCCCCATGGGTCAACTCAGAGATGCACCAGCGATATCTCTGGGGCAAGTCTGTGTGGATCTGTGAAGGTGGGATTGGGCCCAGGGAGTGAGAATTTGGTGAGCTGAACCCACTTCCTTTCAGGGCATGATCAGTCCTTCTCCCTGCCTATCCCCGCCTCAATCCAACCCCCTACACAGTCTAACCTTTGGTGGCAGGCGTCCTTGGTCTGTCACTACATGGACTCGGCTGCTCACCTCTTCTGTGGCAGCCAGGACACATTCTCTGTGACAATTATAACAGCTGGAAAGCATGTTATGTCTTTGGAATACTTATTCCAGCTGTGTAATTGGGGGATAGGATTGGGATGTTAAGTTAGCATTGCCCCAATTCTAGAAGAATCAGATTTGGTGTTTCTTAGGCTTAAATAGTTATGTGTTACCTAGTTTACTTAAAGTGCATGGAGTAGCACATTAGATCATCACAGGGAGAATGTTGGTAATCCATTTATCCTAGTAAATAAATAACTATCCTAGTTAAATACCTGTCCTATAACTATCCTATTTAGTGAATCCATTTATTCACTAATGAGGCTATGCCGCATCTCCCAAACTAAAACTGATGCCATTTTTGGAATTGGCACCCCATATTCGTATAAAGCCACTGTTTTGAAAAAAAAAAAAAGTTTTTCTGACTCTCAATTTCACAGGCCTGTGTAATCAATAAGACAATAAAAACCAACCAAATCTATATTCATAGAATCATAGAGTTGGAAGGGACCTACAAGATAATCAAGTCCAATCTCCAGCCATGCAGGCTGTCCACAACTACAGCATCCCCAGTAGGTGGCTATACAGTCCCTATGTAAAGATCTCCAGTGATGGAGAGTTGACCACCTTTTGAGGTAGACTAGCATTTGACGAACTGTGGCCCATGGGCTGCATCTAGTACAACGCTGAAGCGCTCCCCGCTGTGAGTCGCACTTACTGTTTTGTATGCTACTCACTTGTAGCCCACGTGATCGCTGCAGAGAGACCCTCTGCACAGTTGTGTCTACCCGGAAATCCAGAACGCAAAGTCGGCTGGAGCAGTGGGCTACAGACATGACTGCCCAGAGTGTCACTCTTGTGAACTGTGTGCCGAAATGGTAAAAACTGGTTTGAACGGGACAGCTTTTTCAGCATGCATCTGTTGTGAGTTTGGCGACTGCTGAGATAAACTGTTCCACTTCGGAACAGCTCATACCATCAGGAAGGTAGCCCCATGTATGTATGTGTCTTTGTATGTGTGTTTGTTTATGTTTTTAAAAATAAAAAAATAATAAATAAAAAAGGAAGGTAGCCCCGTGTATAGTATATTCCAGTAAAGTCTAGATATGACCAAGGCATAGGTGATAGTAGCCAGATCTGCCTTCCCCTCTAACGAATGCAACTGATGTACTACCTGAAGTAATTCTCTTGAATTTCTTTTTATGTTATGAGCCCCTGTGACAGAGCCATCCCTTGAGGAGTGCAACTGGGGTGCCCACTCTGTGCTTTCATGACCAATATATGGCCATAACAGCTACTGCAGGGGCTCTCCCACCACTACCATTACCTGCTGGTGCTGGGGTGTAGCATCTAGCTGCTGTGCTGGGGTGTCACTGCTGAAAGGGCAACCTGCATGATAATTAGGCTCTCCCATATCTTGAGAATATTACCAAGATGTGCATATTTTCTCTTCTGACATTTCAAGTTAATCCTAAATGAAGAAAAAAAGTACTTATTTCTGGTCCTGACCTGCTTAATAGCATCACTTCCTGCTAATGGTATTACTTCCAGCCCTCAGAAGGTGCCATGAATGCTGTTCAACCTCCTGTATGAAATGAGTTGACGTCCCCCTGTGCAATATCATGTTCATGTACAAATCCAGATTCACAGGTTTGTGCTATTGGAACAGAATGCAGTTGGTAGGATGCTGACTGGAGCCAGGTTAGATCATCTCTATCAGGTTGTGTGTATGTTTCTGAGCACAGTGTCAAGTGCAGGTGATGGCCTATGGAGTCCTTTATGGTTTGGAACCTAGTTTCTTGAATGGCTGCCACTGTCTGTATGAATTTTTTTTGTCCTGTGAGAATATCTCAGGAGATCAGTTGTGGGTTCTGCTGCCTGTGGAGGTAGTTACTCAAGATAGGGCCCTCTTGACTGAGTCTCTGTAATGTCCTTCCAGTAGAGGCTCCAACCTTACTGGTGTTTTGGAGAGGAGGCTTAGATTTTTAGGGGGCTGTAACTGGCCTTTAGTTGAGTAACTGTTTGTTGTGCTGCTCTTTTTGTTTCTTTGTGGCTTATATTGATTTTTTAAAACCTTCTTATACTGTTTTTCAGTTGTAAGCTGCCTTGAGCTTTTTTAGGTTAGGAAAAGCAGGATTTCTGGGGGGGAACCCTCAAAACCTCTCAGATTGTAGGCATGAAATTTAGTGGAACAGAACTGGAAATGCAAATGTAGCATCTTGGTTTTGGAGTAGCACATAAGCTACAATCTTATACTTGCTTTACTGGGAGTAAGCTACATTAAACATAATGGGACTTACCTCTGAGTAGATATGGTTAGGTTTGAACTGTTAGTCTTTTGTATAAGACTGTGCTTTGGGCAGAAATATTTTTCTGTACTGAAGTCATGACAATTCTATCTTGGTTTTTTGCTGTGATAAAAAATAAGTTTACTCATTTCTCTGAAACCCCCAACCTTCATAATTGTCGTTTCCCCAGATCCCCTTGAATTGCATTTACTGATAATGTAGTAATAAGTTTTTTCCCCTAATACTGAACAAATTACTAAGACTTCTCAGATTTATTAAATGCTACTGTTTTGAGTAAATATCCTTTGATGATTGTTCTGTGTTACCCAGCTTATCTCGATAGTAAGAAAAACACAGCTCTCTATCAACTAAGAACACACAACATTTCTGGAAAAAGTTTCAGTGTCCTTGTTACAAGAATTCACCTCGGCTTTCAGTTTTGTATGAGTAATTTCAGTACAGATGAGTAATACCCCTGGTGCTGTATGGTGGTGGTGTATGGTGGTATTTTAGTTCAGTTTTATTACGGTCACCGATCAGCATAAAAATAACAATACATTCATAGTATACAACTGAACATACATATGACCCATCCCAGCATCCTAACATAGGCACTTAACAGCATAAAATACTAGCAACTAATAAGTCTAGATAAGACTAAGTTTGATCTAGTTATTGTTGATTGAACGGAGTACAGTAACTGAGGAAGGTACGTATGAAAATCTTCTAGTCCATATTGAATTAAAAACTTATTCAGAATATAAATACTCCTCTAGGAGCAACCTGGAAGGCCACAATCCACTCTCTTCCTCCTGATGCTAACTGCAGCGGCTAAAAATTTAGCCACCCTCCACATTACCTCTGGATTTGCATCTGATAGAAGATAATGACTATAATCTTGACCTGAGCATTTCTAACAATGGGGAGCTAAGGGATAACAGTATATCCTTATAAAAAATGCAATCCAGCAAAATTTGGCTGGTGGTTTCTGGTTGGTTTGCCCCACAAGGATACAGTCGCTCCAAAAATGGGACCTTCCAAAAGCGTCCTTCCACTACAGCTGAGGGCAAACTTTCACACCGCCCCAATGTAAATGCCCTTCTGTGGCTTGGGATTTCTAACTGGAAAAGGTAGGGAGCTGGGGCAGCTATATATCTCAGCTCCTCCTTGTTACAAAGCTTTCTGACATTATTAAGGTCTTCCTGGCGCCCTATATCAAAGATCCGCTGCTTAATCCTAACTCCCGCCTGAGCTCCCAAACAAAAATGACATGGAAAATCCCAGAGAGGACAGTTTTCGTTCCAGCCCTTTAATCCACCTGGATTTATACTCATCTTGGAGGTTTAGGGGAGCAATTCCTAATGGGTATAGGTGTAGTCTTAACCAGTAAGAGCAAATGGCTATCCAGACACGGGCCTCTATCCTAATCAGGCCTGATTCCAGACGTAAAAAAGTGTTCGTGACAGTACTGGATTCACTAAAGGAGGCCCTAATAAACTTAGACTGGGCACGCTCCATTATCGTGATGTTGGGAAAAGGTCCCAACTGTGCTCCATACAATAATTAGGCCATCACCTTTGCCTCAAACAATTTAAGGGCTGCTGGCAGATACTGGGCTCCTTCACTTTGCATAAATTGGAGAATAGCAGAAGAGGTTTGCTGACCGCTTAATGCTACATATTCTCCATGCGCTTTCTTAGAACCATTTGTATGGAATACCACACCCAAGTATTTAAAGTGGGACACCTGCTCTATTTTATGGCCATCGATCTTCCAGCACCGAATTTTTGGTTTCCTGGAGAAGGCCAAGATCTTAGTTTTACTGTATTTTATCACCAGTTGATTTTCCTTGCAATACACGTTCAGAGGGTTCAGAGCTCTTTTAAATTCAGTGGGTGTTCTAGAGAGAATAACTGCATCGTCTGCATAAAGTAAGATGGCAGTAGGCCTCCCAGCTAATTTAGGGGGATGGAAGTTGGGATTTTGTAGATGGTCAACCATCAAATTGATATAGAAATTAAAAAGAAGCGGGGCCAGAATACAGCCCTGCTTCACCCCCTTTTGAGTTGGTACCACTTTAGTGAGGTGACCTTGCAGACTGCATTTCACTTTCAGTGCAGCATCTCTGTGCAAGGACTGTATAAGAAAATGCAGGCGCCGATCAATGTTAGTAACCTTCAACTTCTCCTATAGTTTAGTTCTTGAGATGGAGTCAAAAACAGCCTTTAAATCGAGAAAGGCCGCATGGAGATTGTTCTAGAGGACATATATTTTTCTACTAAATGTTGAAGTACCATGAACTGCTCGATTTTGGATCGACCCTCCCTGAAACCTGCCTGCTCCTCTGCTATTATGTTCTCTTGATTTAACCAGTCCTTGAACTTCTCCTGCAAATGCTTCACATACAATTTGCTGCTAATATTGAGTAAACTTATAGGCCTAAAATTGGAGGGGTCATTTTTCTTCCCCTTTTTGAAAATAGGGACAATAATTGCCATCCCCCAGTCTGTTGGTATGTGACCGGTTTTATCAATATAAGAAAATAGCAAAGCCAGTACTGGTGCCCACCAATCTAGATTGTTTTTAATTAACTCCGGGGGAATAAGGTGTTCTCCGGGAGCCTTTCCATCCTTCAACTGAGTGACCAAACTATGTATCTCTGATACAGCGACTGGAGGCCAAGGAGCAATTGCCTGTGTCTGGTGGTACTTGCAGGACTCCTGGACACCTACTACCCAGCAGTGAGACCAGGAACATGACACTACCAACAGTGGTAGGAGTCTTGGCTCAACGGGCACAGCTTCAAAGCATGCTTTTCTGTGCTCAAAAACCTTCCCATCCACCCTGAGCCTCTTACTGGTGTTTGTCATGTTGCATCTGGGCTCCCAACCCAAAAGTATGCTAGATACACGGGAGGACAGCAGGATGCAGGTCTCTTGTTGTCTTGTGTGCTCCCTGGGGCATTTGATGGGCCACTGTGAGATACAGGAAGCTGGACTAGATGGGCCAGTGGGTCTGTTCTTATGTTCTTAAGTAACTGGTAATGATGTAATCACAGTTATTTCCAGTGGTATTTCGAATAGGTGGACCAAGTGAAGTGGTACAGCGGACAGATGTTGAGAAAGACTGCTTCAGGCCATCTTGCAGCTCTGTTTAGTTTAGCCGTTTCTCAACTTGCATTTTTTTTTTTCAACTGGAACCTGTAATCTAGTGAAGCAATAACAAGTGTAGCAGAGCCAAAGGTCCTTTTTCTTTTTTTGAAGTGTCCATTTTAGTCACTCAGCTTTTCAGTTTAAAATAGTGGAAGGCTTCAAAGTGGAAGATTTCTAGGGAGCTCCTCCCACTTACATAAGAAAGGGACCAAGTAGTCACCAGTGACCATTAGGTTATGTTTCTGTTGGTCTGTCCCCGTCCCCCCCCCAGCTGTTTTGAGCTCTTGGTCACCTCAGTTTAAGCTAGACTATGATCCTGGTTCTCAGCCTAGAGTAGAGCAGGGTGTACATGTGTGTGCAGCAATTCCTGTAGAAGTTTCAAAGAAAGCTCTGGTTCCTTTCCCAGTTCTTTTCTTTGTGTACTCGTGAATTCTTTGGCTCGTGACCAAAGTGTTTAAAATTTGGGCCACTAAATTTTCTGAAATATTTAAATATGCCTCTAAATTCAGATGTTTTATGCTATGCCTTCTGTTCTGTTTGGATTTGTCAGTCTTAAACTTACAACCCAATCACATGCTGCCCTGGTGCCACGCTGGACAGTGGAGTGGAAGTGGCCGCTGCTGTATCTTGTGGGGCCAAAGCAGCCACTGGAGTCTCCCTGGGGTAAGGGAACATTGGTTTCCTTACCCTGTACAGAACTACGCAGGCCCTGATGTGTCTCCTTGAATCTGTGCCACAGCTGGTGCAGAACCGAGGAGATATTGGGGAGGGGGGATAGAATTCTTTGGCAGGCTCTGCCCTGCCCCCTCCTGGGCCAATCCACCCTGCCCTCCCTTCACCTGCTGCCCTCTCTCTGCCTTCCCCCTCCCTTCCCCCCCACCCCAAAAAGCATTCCCACCGCCTGGCAGGAGAACTCATTCACCAGTGCTGAGCACTGCAGGATTGACCTCCTAGACTGTTCAAGTTTGGGTTTTTGGGTAAGTCACTAAAGAGTGGGAGACCACTGTGGAATTTGGTGATGTAGATTAACCTGGCATTGGTTTTTTTTAATGCTGTGACATGCTTTTGGTTGTATGTCATTTTTGAAAATAGATCTAGAAATGCAATAATTTCCCATTACTGGAAACCTGATTTATACCCATGTACGTACATAAGTATTGCATGACATATTTATTCAGTAAGACTCTCACCCTCTTGCTTGACATTTGCCAATACTTGGAGTATCAGTTTTGCAAATTGATTGTGATGAACTTTGGAGGACCAAAAGGTTTAACTAAACTTAGCCTTGGTGCATTCCACTAATTCTGCCTTAGCGCCCACCTGATAGTTGGATTCTTGAAAATGCTGTTATCCCAGCCCTTGTAGATAAAGGCCAGTTAAAATTTCTTTTTTTTTGCAAATAACAAATTCTGATTATTCATGTTCTAGGGGTGATGTCTCCAATATGTTAAAGGTTTGGGTAAACTTTCCTAATTATCTTTTTTTTAAATGTTTTATTTATTTATTACAGATACAGGTAAGGCAAATTGGATAGACTTAGGGTTAGGACTACATAGGTTACACACAAGGTGATGGCCATCGATTACAACATACATTAATCCTAACGAAATTATTCATCAATACAAAAATTATCATATTGATTAATCTACTGGTTAATAGTTTACTTAAACAATAATATTTTTTCTCTAACCTAATCTATCTCATCATAAAAAGGCTTCAAATTTTTACTTATACACACTTATCTAATTCTTAAT
>NC_089827.1:13519352-13524352 GCF_035046505.1 Tiliqua scincoides | reverse complement strand
AGGAGGGTTCTTAGCACTTCTAGAAAAACAAACAGAGAAATGAAGCTACATCAAAACTTCAAAATCAACACGCACTCTTTCCATTGCCAATCTGTTCAGGCCTGTAAACGTATCCTAGAAGGAAAGATAATAAAACTATTTATGTTTTATCTTCTTTTCATTGGACAGGAACATGGAAGGAAACTGGAACTGAGCCTACAAGTTCAACCTGAACATAACAAGCAGTAACAAGTTTCTTTCGATAGAATCTTGTTCTGTCCCTCTAAAAAAGGGGGTTTGTTTTCTATCCAGAGAGCTGGATCCAGGACACAGTTAAGATAAATATCCTATTGCCAGAAATGGTCAGTGACAATTACTGTAATTGACAAGGTCAGAGGCACTAAGAGCAGCAGTTGTAGGTGGCAAAATCTTTCTATTTCTGGTTCATCAGAACCACCAGCAGGAGCAAACACTGACTGACAAATGCATTGAATCTGGAAGTAAAAGATCCTAGATGTCCTGCTAACATGGGTAGTGTAATTTGCTGTTAACAAGTTTGTTATACAGTATAGGTCAGTGTTCTCCGAGCAGTGGGTCGTGAGACCCAACGGGGTCGCAACGCCTCACGTGGGGGGTTGCAGCAGCCTTTCAAAGCCTTTGCAAAAGGGGGCTTGGATCCAGTCCAATCACGATGCTGCCTTAGCAAACCTGAGTTCCTGATAGAATCCTGTACAGGCTCTTCTTGCTGTCTTGCCCACCAGCTCCTAAGGCTAGCTCTGCTTAGACTGTTACTTCACAGGGTTGTTGTAAAAACACAAGAGGTAGGGGGCAACAGAGTGGGTATGGGTAGGGGGTTGGTGGATGAGGTCCTGGGAGGATGGCAGGATCGGCAGTGGGTTCCCAGTTCCATACTTTAACTATTTATTGAAGTTGTGATACGAATAAGATTGAAGACCACTGGTATAGGTGGTTATTTTAGTTCAAAGTCAAGCAGCAATAAACAAGATTAAGTGCTGAAGAGAGACAGAAACAGGACCCATGACTCACTCTTTCTTTCTTTCTTTCTTTCTTTCTTTCTTTCTTTCTTTCTTTCTTTCTTTCTTTCTTTCCCCCCATGAGGCCTGAATGGAACACACAAAAATTTTGTGACATCCTGAAGAAATATCTTATGATTTTTTTTTAACTTTCAGAATGATGAATAAAATACTTTTTAATATAGTATATGAAAATACATTACACTGCCTCCAACTTCATAGATTTAAAAGTAGAAATCCAAGGGTAAGAGCTGCAGATTCAGGGGTTGTGATTATGACAGTAGTATTACCCCATTTGACTGGATTACTATACACTTAGGTACTACTACAATATTACAATCACTGCCAAATAGGATTACTAAAGAATATCGCTACAATACTATTAGTACTCAGTATTGGAAAATTTACCTGAACAATCAAGGAGCAATGAATCTATTTTTTTTTTTTTTTTGAAGTGCATGAAGATATAAAGTAAAAATTTAGAACTGAAGTTATGAATATTTCAGACACTGAGAGCAAAACTGCATATCTTAAACCAGGGGTGTCCAAAGTTTGCGGCAGGAGGGCCACATCAGCTCTCTGACAATGTGTTGGGGGCTGAGGAAAAAAAGGATTAATTTACATTTAAAATTTGAATAAATTTACATAAGTTTACATAAATGAATATATTAAAGATGAACTTATATGAATGAATGAAGGTCTTGCAATAGCTCAAGGCCTATAAAAGACCTTGCACAAAGCAAGGCTGGCCTTTCCTTTGCTGCCGCTACTGCATCACAGATGTGAAACAGCAAGCAGTGGAGGTAGCACTCACCCCACAGCTCATGCAAAATGCCAAACAGTTGCCCTCAGTTGCTGAGATCAGTTGCGTCGGGCCAGAGCGGGCTCCAACAAATCTCCGGAGGGCCAGAGGCTCATTGAAGACTGGGGGCTCCCTGAGGGCCGCATTGAGAGACCTCAATGGCCAGAAGTGGCCCCAGGCCCAGGATTTGGGCACCCCTGTCTTAAACATATAGTTTGGTTCTGCATGTAGTGTTTTTTTCCTAACTTGAAGAGCAGACGTGGGGTAGGGATCTGATCTGGACTGCAGCTGCAGCAAAGAAAATGTTAAAGTCTCCCTCCCCAAGGCTCCCTCCCCTCTGGCCTCCCATGGTAGCTATTAGAAAACACATACATTTGAGGTCCAATTGCCCATTTAATACGATGTATAGTTTGTACAGGTTGGTCCTGTATAGTGTGTGGCACTCCTTGCCTCAGAGTATAGTGAGGGAACCTCACCTAAATACTTTTTAAAGGGGATTGGGCAGATATATGGAGGAAAAGTCCATCACAGGTTAAAAGTCTTGATGGGCATATGTAACGTCCTGGTTTTTAGAAGGAGGTTATAGAAGGAGGCTACTGCAGAAGGCCAGGCGCAAAGGAGTGGCAACAGGATGCAGGTACTTTATTGTCTTGTGTGTTCCCTGAGACATCTGATGAGATACTGGAAGCTGGACTAGATGGGTCGTTGGCCTGATCCAGCAGGCCTCTTATGTTCTTATGTCCTGACTGAAATGAGAGAAATATACTTTCTAAGTACTGCCCAGTATTCACAGAGCTGCTTGTGTTTTCTTGACAAGTAGGTCCCAATGCTATATCATAAATTGCTTTTTCAACACAGTTTTGAAAGTAGTTTGCTATGAGGCTGGGGAGAGACCTGCTATTTGAGAAACACAAGCTCAATGCCTCCTTGGGTATGCAGAATTAGTTGCTCTTCCCCCCCCCTTTTTTAAGCCAAGCTACTTTTTTCTAAAGACAAATATTGAAGCTTCCTTACAACCACTGAGTTGATGTTTTATCTATTAAGTCATTCATAATATCTTGCACTTTCTTAGGGCACAATCCTATCCTCTGCCAGCCCATAGCATGCAGCACTGCTGATGAACTTTTTCTTACTTACATCACTGTAGGCTGCCTGGCCTCCAATAGGTCTTCTTGGAACTATGCCAGCTATTTTGCTGACATAATTTTGAGGAGACTCGAGGAGCAGTTTAGAGCAGGGAAAGAGTGCGAGGATATCTGTTTGTGCCATTGCCACCAATATCCTCCCACTCCTGTCCCCAAACTATTCCTTCCTTAGCCTACACCCTGCCCCTAACCCCTGATGGTCCTCCCACAAGTTGCCCCTGCCACCGACTCACCTGCTCCAACAGGTCATGAGGAAATCGCTGTTGCATGTGTGGGGTCACAGGCCATTTGCACCAGCAGCCCCGAAGCACAATGGTAGCTCAGCGTTTGCACCACTGGTTCTGTGCTTAATACGGCAAATCATGAGATCCACCACCAGAACCCCTGCATAGGATCGAGCTGTTAAAATGCAGTAGTAAGGTAGGTGATAAGACTGTATGGCATATATTTTAACCTTTTGCCAAATTTCCATTTTTAAAAAACAAGTAAAGGATTAGGGCAGTGGTTCCCAAACTGTGGGTTGGGACCCACTGGTGGGTCACAACCTGGTTTTTGGTGGATCACCAAAGGTTGATGAAAAGGTCAGTATCTGATTCCCTCAAGCCCTGAAGCTATTCAAAAATTAGATTGCTGCTAACGTCCCTGCAAGGAGCTGAGCTCCTGCATTTTGCAAGCATGTGTAAATATAGGGAGATAAATGTTTGTGGGTCTTTCTTTCTGGTTATTATTACTGAGAGAGAGAGAGAGAGAGAGAGAGAGAGAGAGAGAGAGAGAGAGAGAGATCTTTTAAGTCTGGCAAACCTAGGTGGGTCTCAATAGAGGGTCATTTTAAAAAGTGGGTCATGGTGCTAAAAAGTTTGGGAACCATTGAATTAGAGTCGTTCCCCCCCCCATGGCTTTAAAATTTCCAGAAATTTTACATCTCTCCTGACTTCTTCCTCAATACCTCGTTTGCCTATTCTTTCAATGGTTGTGGTTAACTCACCTCAATGTTTTTTGTAATCTGTCAGCATGGGAAAAAAAATAGCAATACAGCACAAACTGTCTGTTTTGAATATCACCGATGGTGTAGAATAAAAGCTAGTCTTGTTCCTCTTCTGTCCGCATACGGTTTTTTGCGCTATGTTTGGCAGCTCACAGAAATATTTGCAAAACGCAATGTTCAGCGTGCCATCGTAAATACGTAAGGCATTTACTTTCATATGGCACCTCCACCCAGGATAGCAGAGACCATAAGAATAAATTCATCGCTAAAACTACCCTACTGTGCTAAAGGTCAACAGAGATCCTGAGGGGTGAAGTGGCACTTGTCTATCAAAATGCTAAAAACCGAGAGGTGAAAGAAATCAAGTACAACCATTATCCATTTCAGAATATGAGGCATTCAAATTCCAGTGTATCAAACTCATGCTCTGATACCCATAACAGAATGGCACAGCATGGCTCCGTTCCATGACAAAGAGAGGAAGGATAATGGAAAATAATGCAAAGTTAGCTTCTTGTTAAAAATCAGTCGTCTCCTTGTGGTCTTCTATCGCGGTACAGATCTAATAATGGCATTTTAATCTTAGTGTATAGTTGAGGAAAGCCCTAACTGAATAATTGCCAAAAAAGAAAAAAGAAAAAAAAAACTCTGGCTCCTGGATAAACTTTGTATCCACTACAACTCCCGGTCATGAATATTCACTCAACACACTAGAATAGTGTTCTATCTGTTGCATCATGTGAGGAAAGCAACCACACTTAAAGTTAGTTTTTTTTTTAATTAAAGTAGCTACATTATTAAAATAGCTACAACAACTTTCCCAAGTTTCAATTCTTCAGAAGGGATGATGGAAGAACGAGAGCATCGCAACATGTCACTCCAGAGTAAACAGCACGCGTAGAGAATTCATCTAAACACAGAAATGTGCATTTTTTCTCAAGGTGAAATGTTCATGGACAATTTCTTTTAGCAAACATGCAAATGCAAATGGCATAAAATATTCCTACTGGAGTGATTCAGGGCTAAGTACCTAATTCATATGCTGTTGTTCAAGG
>NC_089827.1:13419352-13514352 GCF_035046505.1 Tiliqua scincoides | reverse complement strand
AAAGACCCTCAATGCAGCCAATAAATCCCAGTTACAAAAATGACAATAAATCAAAATATCCTACAAATACCCGGGAGCAAGTTGCATTGGAATCAGTGGGGCTTACATCTGATTAGACAATCCTAGGGTTGTGCAGTAAAGGTTCTTAGCTGTGATATAAACAGTTAAAAGATATTAAGAGTTCACTAGAGAAAACCAGAGTTAGCGAGAGAATGGTTCACAAGAGAGCTAGACAGTGTGGTGGTTCAGGAGTTGAACTTAGAGCTCAATCCTCTGCGGGCCAAGCGCAGGTGCTGAGCTCTAGCACTGGCACTAGGTGTCACAAACCTGCTGTGAGACATGACTGTGACACCCAGAGAGGAGAGGTTACAGGTGCTGGGCCAGCACCAGTCAGTGCCGGGCTTCAGTGCTGTGCTGGGACTCCGTGGTGCCAGTGGCACTAAGTTCACCCACTGAATGGTGGAGCAGGTTTGCAGGGCAGGAGGAGTTGTTCTGGGGAGGGGAAAAGGTGGGGTGAGGGTGGTGTGGGGGAGAGACCAGCCTGGGAAGGGGGTGGGACCTAAACCGCCATATCCTATTGTAGGGGCCTTCCCCTGGAGGGGCCTGGAACAGGCTTGTTCCTCCCCAGGGAGGCCTCAGATTGGCTGGGTTAGAGGGGGTTCCAGCACCCTTGTCCTCCTCCCTAGCAGAGCTGCCAAACCTGGCCTAGGAGCAGGAGCTGTTGACCTCACAGCTCCCTGCTTCACACTGACTGCCTCTTATCCCTGGCCTCCCTGTTTTATGGAGCAAGCCTGCCCCCTTTGGCCCCTCCCCTTCCTCCAGGTGGGGCAGAAAAGGCCTTTCCTGTTCCTGGCTTGTTTCCTTCTGTGTTCCTTGTTTGCCCTGCCAGCCCCCTCTGGCTGGTTGAGGTGAGCCAACCCGCTTTGCCCCCTTTGGGGGCAGTGAAGCCTCCCCACCCTGGGCAGGGGGTGCCTGCTCCCAGGTGAGTCGGGGGTCAGGGCATCTGGGAGGAGCCCCGACACCTATCCTCTGTCTCAAGCTGCAAGTCTGATACAGAGGTTCTCAAGTCTGCTCTGACAAACTAGCTGACGCAGACTTGAGAAACCCCATTGCGGGGTCTGGGGCTTTCCTCAGAGGAGACCTCTGGTGGCCTAGGTGGTACCGCTGGATACTGCAGTAGCCATTTTTTTGTGCCACCACCCCCAACGGTGCTACCGAGTATAGGATTGAACTCTTAGATGTGGAAGATCCAGGTTCAAATTCCCACTCAGCCATGAAGCTTCCTGGGTGAACTTGGACCAATTCCTATCTTTCAGTCTCATCTACCTCACAGGGTTGTTGTGAGGACAAAAGGAGGGGGAGAACTATGTATAACACCCTGAGCTCCAATGAGGAAAGGCAGTATAAAAATTTGAAAAAAAATAAATATATAAATGTCAAGTTGACTTTGACATTGTAGTAAATGGGATGTCTTTGTACAGAAGGAATCTCCTTATGTACTTGTGAACAGGTGGACTACAGTTGTTTAATTAATATGCAACAAAGGGTATAAAAACTTATTTCTCCTTTTTTCTATGCGTACTTTCCTCTATTTCTGACTTGGGATCAGGGATGATGGAGACTACCCAGGGCTGTTCTTATAAAAAAGAAAGAAAGAAATCTTTGGACAAAAGAATCTGCTTTGGTCTTCTGTGCAAGTCCTCTAGATCAGAACCCAGGTCAGAGAAGTTTCACATTTCTCTTTCATGGCATTCAGAGATAGCCTAATCCTAGAACAAGGAGGTTGCGTTTACCCATCATGCCTCATAACCTGTGATGGACTTTTCCTCTAACTGTTTTTTGAAGGCATCTAGGCCAGGTGCCATCTTGCAATTGTACAGCCTGTTTAACCAGATAATGATCAGTAAAGTTAGAAATAAAATACTACAGAAATCTTTATGAGCATAAGAAGAACCCTGCTGGATCAGGCCAAATGATATAGTCCAGCTTCCTGTGACCCACCAGATGCCTCAGGAAGCACACAAGATAACAAGAGACCTTCATCCTGTTGCCATTCCCTTGCACCTGACATTCTGAGGTAGCCTATCTCAAAATCTGGAGGTTGCACAAACCCATCACAGCTTCTAACCTGTGATGGACTTTTCTCTCCATTATAAAGGCATCTCAGCCAGATGTCTTCACCACATCCTGTGGCAAGGAGTTCCACAGGCTAATTACATGCCCTCTCTGTACTACTTTTCTGAACTTTCTGTACTAAAGGCAAACCTGTCTAACAGTGGTTTTCAAGCTGCAACCATCAGTCTGTTCTTGCTTGGTCTCTAAGCTGCAGCGGAAGTACTAACAGCCTTCAACCACTAAATTTTCCTATTAACACAAGCATGCACTTGCGTTCTACCAATTGTATGTCTTTAGGACGTCTTCCTATGCAGGCTTTCTAAACATCTCCAGAAATATATCCTGTCACTGCTTCTCATAAAACCATCTATCCGAAGGGACTGACATTCGTTATGGAAAAGACTAGCGGCCGCAGTGGCGTTTTGATGCAATTCAGTCTAAATTTCCAACATCCCTATTTAACATAATCAAGTGGTATGAAATCTTTTTTTAAAAAATGGCAAGTATACAGTACTGGCTCAATAGGCACTTAGCAACGGTCCTTTTAAAATATGCACAAAAGCTTCCAGCAGGGAGTGTTTTAAGGACTATCCTTTGAGAGCACAAACTCAGACGTGTACAATCAGTAGACATCAAGGTGGTATCTCCAGCTCTCCTTGAGATGTTATTTAGCTAATGCACGAATGTTACAGCTAAGCTCTTAGCTTGGAAAATTGAACAAGCTGTTGTGTGCAGGCTTGCTTGCCTTTCTTCTCTTTTTTTTTCCCCTTCCCATTTTGGGATAATATCTTCATCTCCCAGTACTGCATGAAATAAGATTTAGCATACAATTGTTACTAAACAGGAAGATTTCTGCATGTTCAACATGCTGCCAAAGTCAAGTGCTCCTGCTTCAGTACTGTATTTACATAATGGCATAGCACAGCTGAGTGGCTGCACACCTCGACTCTTTCCTGGCTGGATAATTTCCAGTACAGCACTGCTGCCGTTACTGAAGAATGCAGGCAGGAATGGGAGTCCCACATTATCGGCAAGGGTTCCATTTCAAGACCCCCCCCCCCACAGATAAGGATATCAGTAGATAATGAAAGCCATAGTTTTTGGGGTCCTGTCATCATCTAGAGCTGTGTTCTCAAACTTTTAGCACCGGGACCCACTTTTTAGAATGAGAATCTATCAGGACCCACTGGAAGTGATGTCATGGTCGGAAGTGACATCATCAAGCAGGAAACTTTGTAGCAGTCCTAGGCTGCAATCTTACCCACACTTACTCAGGAGTAAGCCCCATTGACTACCTTTGTTAATCATATACATAGTAGTCTGTTCAAAGTACAGATCTGTAAAATTTCCCCAGGTGCAGTCACATACCATGGTAGCATCAAGATTAATATATTAAAAATAAAATATTGAAATGAATGGGAACCCAACTGAAATTGGCTCATGACCTACCTAGTGGGTCCCGACCCACCGTTTGAGAAACACTGATCTAGAGGCAAGTGGAGCACAGCTCCGGGTACCACTGGAGGGTCCATGTGGGTTTGACACTGCGGGTTCACGGACCCACAAATAATGAATTCTACAGGTCCTGAATCCACTGATACAGTGGGCCCACGGTGTAGTGATTCAGCATGCAGCAGGCAACCCAAATCCCCAGTAAGTCTTAGAGCACTAGTTCTCAAACTTTTTAGAGGCCCTAAATGCTGCTGCCTGATTTATAAATGCCAAGGGGTGTTGCTAAAATGGTGATTGGGTGGCAGCCCTTCCCGACCCCCATTGTAGCTTATTTCACCCTTGAGCACATAGCCTAATCTTCAAAAATTGGGTCATGACTGGTGGGTCCCGGATGACTCACAGTTTGAGAACTGCTACCTTAGAGATTTTTGTTCTGGCGAACAGTTCAACAGTGTCCATCTCAGATTTTACAAGCTCACTGGTGGTTTTCCAACCCAAATTGCCATATCATCAAATAAAGATTAAGCTTTATGAAGCACAAGAATCCAGAAAGCATCTATGGGCATGTTATATTTTTTGAGCAGAGGACAGAAAGAGCAGGAAGAGAGCTTCCTTGGAAGGGGGCAGCCACGTACAAACAAACTTACATGTCTCCATTGCAAACTCATGGTTTGAGTCCTTTTGGTGGACATTCACCATCCGGAATGAACCTTTTTGCAAGGGGAGGGACTGGGGGTGGTCACAACAAGTAACAAGTCACAACAAGTAACCTCAAGAACCGGTTGGGAAAGCAGGGCCAGAGTTGCACCGGCATCCGGTGGCATGTCCATTGGCAGGCAGTCAACTACGCTGGTGCAAGTGTCCTTGCAACCGTGTACATGGAGCTATGCTGACATATCTTGAGGATTGGATTGGGTTGTTAATGCAGTTCCATTGTGTTCATTGAGCTTGGTTCAATGCAGCCCCCTGCAGGGGATGACCAATGGCCCCCTGTGTATGCAAACCTCCATGTTTTAATTGAGTTCACACATGCGTATGTGCATGCATACATACATGTGTGTGTCTGTGCATGTAGGGCATATCTCTGTAGATTAGAACCATTTGAATAAGCAACCACCCCCCCCAACCCTATTCATCTCTGAATTACATTAGTCTAGTGCAGTGGTTCTCAGACATTTAGCACTGGGACCCACTTTTTAGAATAAGAATCTGTCAGGACCCACTGGAAGTGATGTCATGACCAGAAGTGACATCATAAAGCAGGAAAATTTTGAACAATCCTAGGTTGCAATCCTACCCACACTTACCCAGGAGTAAGTCCCATTTAATATCTGTGAAAATATTATATAAGAATAGCTTGTTAAAAGTACAGAGCTGTCACATTTCCCCAAATGCAGTTACACACCATGTCAATTCTAATATGTGAAAAATAGAATATTGAAATGAATGGGGACCCACCTGAAATTGGTTTGCGACCCACCTAGTGGGTCCCAACCCATAGTTTGAGAAACACTGGTCTAGTGATTTTCAACTCTAACAAGGCACAAAAATTGTCAAGACACACAATCAGTTTTTTGGCAATTTACAAGGCACACCAAGTGGTCAGTGGGGGGGGGCTCACATCTTCCAATGGCCCTACTAATAAATGACCCTCCCCCCGGACCATTTACAGCACACCTGTGTGCCGTGGCACAGTGGTTGAAAATGGCCGCATGACTCTGTTGACAAGTCAGACACCTATTCTACTAACTCATACAAAACATTTTATCATATATCAGGAAGCCGAGGTACGAAAAAAGTTATTCTGTGATGGTCCTATCATAGTACTCTGAAGCCACTGAATTATGTTCCGAACCCCACATTTGCATGATAATTTTATGCCATTTAGGATCCTTCCCTGTTTAAAATGTGTAGCCTTAAGCCTCGAATGGAAAAAAGTTAAGAGTAGGTCCCAGAGCTGACTGTTGAAGTCGTATTATTAGAGACACAAAATGACTGGAAAATTGTTATTATACCATTGAAATGCCATTACTGAGTGTTTTATGCCTTTTGCTAGTGGTTAGAATTGTAATCACCCTGATGAGGGAGAACTGATGTGCCCATACGTCTCCATCACCCACATGGCGTTCCCATTCAGCACAATGGAACAGGCCGTCAGCATTTTGAGCTGCAAAGAGGTTTTTCAGGTGGATAAAATATACCCTTGCATTTATTAGTTTGGGGACAATCTAGGAACAATTCTGACCCAGAAAAGACTTCTCAGCGTCTTAAATTTTTTTTTTATGGTAATGCAGGAAACTAGAGTTGAAATGACTCTTCCTGCCTTCCCCGTCCCACAAATTGTCTTCTGCAAGTTTTGATAGTGGATATTTGCCGACCATTCTCTGTCTGCTCAGCTATGCTTTGCTCGCCAGCCACTTTTGATACTCCAGAATTTGTTGTAGTAGAAATCATGATCTGACAGCATCCAGTCACTTACAAAATAACAGCGGACACTATAAATAAAACCATTAACAAGTAAAATATTTTTTTGGGGGGTGTCCTGTATTTTGGGTACAGCTGTTGCTACCTGAATGGCTCCAAGGGTGAATAGGAGAGCCTGTTTACACTCGTGTTTGGGAGCCTGCACTACTTAGGATTTTGCACTGGTCTAGTTATGCTACTGAGGCCCAAATCCTAACCAACTTTCCAGCTGTGCCAGTGGGGCATGTGCTGCATCCTGCAGTTGGGGGGCAGTCAAGGAGTTCTCCTCAAGGTAAGGGAACGTTTGTTCCCTTATCTCGGAGCTGAATCGCCTGTAGGTCGGTGCTTGAAAGTTACTTAAGTTTGCATCCTGAGTCCCATAGGAAAGATGCCACCGTCAAGAAAAAGCATAGTCTAGGTAGACTTTGATGATGGTGAGCAAACCAAAAGTAGTGTCTCTCAGCACGCTTCATGGCCCACTAGGGATTTGAACTCAGTTCTTCCAAGTACAAGTCCCTACCATTTCCATCACTGTACCACACTGAATTTCAATAACTGATAACAGTCAGCACTTGGCACTAGCTGACAGCTGGATGCAATAGCTGTCATATTTTGGAGTTTCTTACGTGTAGCAGTTTGTATCTGACAACTTGATAGCCAACCTAGAGCAGAAATTCAGCATCGAACAGAATCGGACGTACACCAATCAACATTTGATAACAGCTGACAGCAGACATGCAGTAGCAATCACAGTATTTGACACTACAGGCATCCCTCCTGTGTCTGCGGGTCTTGTATCTGTGGTTTCACTTATCCACATCCCATATCCCCTCCCCCATCATGCAAACTACTAATCTGACACTGTCACCTGTGTCTGGCTGTTTTTGTGCTGTCTGCAAATGTTAACAAGAAGTAGGTTGGAGGGCTGAAAACATTGCAACATTAAGCTCTATAAACTCTATTATAAGTGTCATATTGTTTTCAACCCTCCAAGCTGCTTCCTGCCAATGCTTCCTGCTTCCTGTTAGCATTTCCAGACAGTACAGAGACAGCGACACGCAGAACACAGCAGCAGGAGGGCTGCAATCAGAGGGACATAAATTGCTTGCATGATATGAGGGGATTTGTGAACCATTTCTTGCAGGGTTCACTGTTATCTGTGGTTTACAGTATCTGCGGAGGCAGCTGGAACCTATCCCCTGCAGTTGGGGAGATGCCTGTATCAAGAGTTGAACTGCAATGGAATATATAATATATTTTATGTGATGTTAATGGCCAGTTTTCAACTGCTGAGGTCCAATCTTGACATCAAACCCAAATTTTTGAAATATGAAAAATGTTTTCAAACATCAAATTTTCACATTTGGCCGAATTTTGTTTCAGCTCTAGAGGAGAAGGTTTCAGGGAGATCTGTTCTTTTTCTGGCAGTTTACAAATATACGCTATCTAGACATGCTGAGCAGCAAGAATGACACTCTGTGGCTTTGCAGAAGAATTTCATTATGTATTACTCCTTGGGACTTCATTTCTTTTGTTCTCTCTAGACCAGTGGTTCTCACACATTTAGCACTGGGACCCAATTTTTAGAATGAAAATCTGTCGGGACCCACCGGAAATGATTTCATGACTGGAAGTGTCACCATCAAGCAGGAACATTTTTTAACAATCCTACCCACACTTACCCAGGAGTAAGTCCCATTTACTAACATTGTTAAAAGGCTACACATAGTGGCTTGTTAAAAGTACAGGTCTGTAACGTTTCTCCAGATGCAGTCATATACCATGGTGGCATCAAGTCTAACTATATTAAAAATAAAATATTGAAATGAATGGGGACCCACCTGGAATTGGTTTGTGACCCACCTAGTGGGTCTTGACGCACAGTTTGAGAAACTCTGCTCTAGATCACCCAATAAAAACTGGTTTTTAGGACCTAGTGCTGGGCAAATGGCCCAGGCACCGGGTCCGTGTGCCTCTAGGACCATGTGGGAAGCCTCACTCCCGACACCGTGGGAAACTGCACTTCCGGTTTTCTGGAAGTGCAGTTTAAGACAGCAGGGAAACCTCAGAAGGCTTCCCCAGTGTCGTGCAAGGCTCCGTCATGCTCCAAAGGTGGGGGGGGGCAGCTTCACATGTGGGGGAGTTTTTATCTTGCGGGGAGTGGCTTCGTGGACCTTTGCCCCAGGAGCGGGGAGGGGAGCGGGGAGGGGAGCGGGGAGGGGAGCGGGGAGGGGAGCGGGGAGGGGTAAGTTACCCCTGCTAATTTGGTAAGAGGCACTTTTTCAAGTGGGTGCTCCTTTTTTTAGCAGGGGGAGAGTAACTGGCCCACCTCACCCCAGCAGTGTCTGTTCTAGTGGCTGCCTGCTGGTATTCTTTTTGCATCTTTTTAGATTGTGAGCCCTTTTGGGACAGGGAGACATTTAGTTATTTGATTTTCCTCTGTAAACCGCTTTGTGAACTTTAGAATAATAATAATAATAATAATAATAATAATAATAATAATAATAATAATAATAATAATAAGTTCCCCACTGAGAAAACCCATACAGACATTGGATGAACATGCAAATTCCACACAGACAGCTGCCCCAGCCAGGAATCTTTTTCTTTTTTTTCTTTTTTCTCATTAACTTTATAACAAAATGACTTTAAATGAAACAACTTTAAGGGGAATTTTCTGTACTGGAGTTCAGTGAGGAACTAACTGTCAACCAGTTTTTTTTCCCCATTCTCTGTTTGCTTCATAAGGTTAGAGGGCCTTGCATAGAAAAGAAAAAATTGCGCACTGCTTACTACAGTGGTTGAAATTTTACCCCAAAGTAAGCGGATCTCTCACAATGTGCAACATTTTACAGTAAGTTCAGTGTTTCTTCTATTTCAAACTATTAAGACTAATTTGCAATGAAAATAAATGACAAATATTTGTGCGTGTGTTGTTTAGCTAGTTTATGATAGAGAATGTCTATAGCCAGTTTAGGAACCAGTTCTTGGCTGCACCTTAAATAAAATAAATTTTATGTATTTAAATAATTTACATGCCACCTTTCTCCCAATGAGAAATGTGGCTTACAGAGTTAAAAAACAACAATAATAACAATAATAAAACATTAAAAACAACGAAAAGAATAAAAAACAAAACAAACCCCAATGGTTCACATAAACAATGATTTAAAACATTTATTAAAAGTCTAGACCACTTTTGACCCATCCGCCAGGGAAAGCCCTGTATCTGTCCTCTTTAAGGGGCAGGGAGAAGGCAGTGACACTATTACCAGGATCTTGCTGCTGCCAGGGATGGAAGGGGATGCTTTAAACTTACCAGGGGGAAGTGCTGGTCTCCTAGGGGGTGTGGGTAGCCCACGGACACCTCCGAAGGGTTTCCCAAGTCACAGAACGCTTAGAGAAGTGATCGCGACCCATATCCAGTTTCATTATCACCCCCCCCCCCCAGGAGGCTGGTGCTGCCCCTGGTAAGTTGAAAACACCCCCTTCTGTCTCTGGCAGTGGTATAATCCTGGTGATGGTCCCTGCCTTTGCCCCTCCCCTGCAACAACTTACGTGATTCCCAACTTCCCTGCAGAAGTTTGAGAACCGCTGATCTAGACAGATGACAGGAGTCTGCCAAATTTTAGATGGAAGGAATCTTCCCAGATGGCTGAGAGATGAATTGTGAAAATTCAGTGCTTATAGTTGAAATGACATATTGTGACTTCAGATGCTATCGTTATTAACAGGGAAAACAGCACAATCCTATGCATCAGAAGTAGGTCTCATTGACCAATGCTAAGTGTGTATAGCGGGGCATGCTCAAACGGATGGCATGCAACCCACCAGCCTGGGAAGCCCTGTCTGCCCCCTTAAGGAGTGGCGAGGGGCAAAGGCAGCGAAGCTATCCCCAGGGTGCCAGAGACAAAGGGGGGATTTAAACTTACCTGCAGCCAGTGCTGACCTCTGGAGTAGGTGGGGAGTCCTATGGACCTCTCTGCAGGGCTCCCCAAGCCTTCACAAAGCTAAAAATCACGATCAGAACCCACTTCTGGTTTTCAATCATGAAATGGGAAATGGGTTCCGATCACGATTTCTAGCTTCGTGGAGGTTTGGGAAGCCCTGCAGAGGGTTCTGTGGGGCTCCTGCCAGAGGTCGGTGCTGACAATCCTCCCCCTTTGTCCCCGGCAGTGGCACAATCATGGGGATCATGTTGCTGCCTTTGTCCCTCCCCTGCAAAGACTTATTTTGGTTCTCAAACTCCCTGAGAGTGTACAGGATTGCTGCCTGAGTGGCAGAATAACCACACGTAATTATTTTATTTGTAAGCAAAAGAAGCAGAGCTTTCTGTCAGTTTCTGAGACCAATGTCTTCAGGATCACGTGCTGGTTGTATCACACCGTAAGAATTGTTACAACGCGCTCCTTTTTGGAATGACTGCCTAGAACAGGGGTGCCCAAACCCCGGCCCGGGGGCCACTTGCAGCCCTCGGGGGTTCCCAATCTGGCCTGCGGGGAGCCCCAGTCTCCAATGAGTCTCTGGCCCTCCAGATACTTGCTGGAGCCCGTGCTGGCCTGACGCAACTGCTCTCAGCCTGAGGACGGTTGGTTAACCTCTCACCTGAACTGTGGGACAAGGGCTTTCTTCACTACTTGCTGTTTCATGTCTGTGATGCAGCAGTGGCAGCAAACGAAAGGCTGGCCTTGCTTTGTTCAAGGCCTTTTATAGGCCTTGAGCTACTGCAAGATCTTCATTCATTCATATAAGTTTCATTTTTAATAAATTCATTTATGTAAATTTATTTAAATTTAAATGTACATTAATTCTCCCCCCCCTCCGCAGTGTCAGAAAGATGATGTGGCCCTCCTGCCAAAATGTTTGGACACCCCTGGCCTAGAACAATATTAACATATTATGGATCTCTTCTTGTTATGCATCTAAGGAGATTGATACATATTTATTGATGTAGTCCAGGAGGCCAACAAATACTGAATCCCAGTGTTTTTTTCCCTAACTCTCACCCTTCTGAACAGTATCTGTTCAATATATCAAGGTCTTATAAAAATATTTCAGGTCTATGATGTTGATGCACTAGCTGCTTGCCACTACAGTTTTTCAGCCAACTCAAACTCTTACTTTTTTTTAAATAAAGAATTTAAACCAGAGAAGTTAAACATTCCTTGGTCTTGCTTCTGAGAAGGAAGTGGAAGTTTGAATTGGCTCTAAAATTGCCAACTGTCTCTCTAAATATTTTATTCAGAGGAGACCAAAAAACCCATATTTATATCCTGTGGGGAACCCCAAGAACCAAACCCATTAAATAAACCAAACAAAAATCCTTTTCCTCCCATTTCATATCCTTGAGTTATATAAATGGTCATACCTTTCTCTTTTTTTGTTACATGCTTTTTAAAATTTGCAACAATATCACTTATGCTTTTTCCAAAAATGTAATTTGTACTTTGTTTTACATAGTTCCTTCCCATTTTGTCCTCACAACAACCCTGTGAGATAGATGAGACTGACAAACCCAAGGTCACCCAGGAAGCTTCATTATTAAGTGGGGGTTTGAACCTGGATCTTCCAGGTCTAAGTCCAACTCCTTATGGACCGACCAACCAATCCTGATGGACTGACTGGACATGAAGAATAGACAAGGGAGCTTGTATAGATTTTGTCTGGAGTCCTAGCAAGAGGCACACACTTCTGTGTTGGCTGTTCTGGTAAAATGTACGCCAGGTTTGCAGGTGCATTTCACACTGACTTTTGTTAAGATCTGAAAAGTAGGTGTATGAAACTTTTTGTATATTATGTCATCGTCGTCCCCCCCACAACCTCTATCCACAGTGAAACTGGAAGAAGGCTTTAGGCTTGTGCTGTACCTGACTCCTTCCCCCTTAAGAGAATATCTGAACTGAAGGACCCATAGTTATTTGAATATAGGATCTCCTCTGACCTTCTTTTTCATTGTAATCCCCTTGTCTAGCTCAGCACTTCTCAAACTGTGCTCCTACAATCCCTAGGGATCCCTGAGACCCAGTGACATGCAGTGAGAACCAAGGCTGGGGAGGCAGACCCGGAATTATGGTGTGATAAGATGACAGCACATGACAAGGCATTCTGGGGACTACCCCGAGGCCTGTGCAATCATGTGCCTGTTGCTGCCACAAGCTCTAGTCCTTCCCTGTGTATGAGGCTCTGAGGCTATTTTCATTGGACCAGAACAGGACAGGGGAGGTTCTGCCTCCCCTGACCACACGTCCCTGCTGAGCCCTTTAGGGGATTCATGAGCACACCATCAGTGGCCACCATCTGCTCAGCCCAGCACCACTCCGTGCATGCACCTGCACTTTGGGGTTCACTGAAACACTGGTTAGGAGTGTAAAGGGCTGTAGAGACTGAAAAGTTTGAGAACCACTGGTCTAGGAGATTCAATATCCAGGATTAGGAAGATGCCATATCAAAGAAACATCGTACATCTCATGTCTGGCCTTATTTTTCATGCACTGGGGATTCCTCTTAAGAGATAATATGACAGGAAGAGGTAGAGGTGGCAGGGAGAATATAATATCTGAACAGCCCCTACATCTTGCAAGAAACAAAAAGGAAGGAGAAGGTATCTCCCAGTCCAAAAGCTTTGTCCTCATATTGCAGAAGCGTAGCTAGAGTGGGGATAGTGCAGTAAGTGTGGCAGGCTCCACAGTGTGCAAAGTAAGCCCCCTCACTGCTGGAGCCATTTGGGGCAGTGATGGCAACGTACTTACCTCAGTGCCATTTACTTTTACATACCGCAGTGCCATTTACTGGGGCACTGCAACACCCGTGCCAGCACTCGGTGTTGCAAATGTGCCATAAGGCTTGTGCCACCCCATCAACACCATGTCCCAGCCGCTGGTGGAGTTAAGGTAAGTGCTGAGCAGTATAGGGGCATGGGGAGGGAGTGCGGGGGGAGGCGTTTCTGGGCAGGGATGGCATAAAGGTGGCTAAACAGGGGAGGGACAGACCTGGGATGGGGGTGGAACTGGTGGAGATGGGACCTCCTCTGCCAAATCTTATCCCCTACATTGGGCTCGGAAGCCCAACACAGGGTTTCTTCAGTCTGCACCAGTGAAATAGCTGGTGAAGACTCAAATAGCCCCAGCGAGCAGGCTGGGACATTACTTGGGGTAAGGGGATGAATGTCTTCTTACTCTGCCTGCTCGAATCCAGCACAGGAACCAGTGGTAGCCATTTAGCACCCCTGCACCTGTGCTGGATAGGATTGGGCCATAAGAGTGAACTTCATTAATGGCTGAACTGCTTTGTAATTGCTTTGTAGAAGTCCTTCATCTCCAGCCGATACCATCGTGGGTTGGTTCTGCACAAGGGTTTTGGTTGAGGCTTTCCAAAATATGCCGTATCTTCTGAATTTAACTTCAAGATGGCTGCGGCAAGCTTTAAAAGCACAGATTGATGTACAAAACCACACATTTTACCCATTAAGGGATTTTAAAAGAATGTTTCCCGTGGTGGAAATAAATAGGATGGTCACCCACGGCTTCCATTGATTTCAGTTCTACAGCACATTCTGGGGGAAATGCAGCCGTTCAGCGTCTTTGAAAACCTGGCCACTGTTCAAGTCCCAAAGGCCATATCCTGCACACACACATTCAAGTGCTTAACCTCAGGCACCCAGTTTTGAATTTTTTTCCCCCTCTCTCTCTCTCCTTTTGCATACATGATCAGAGGAATTAATTTCATTGTCATGAGCCCATGATTCAAAAAAACAGCTAGGCCACCTTGAAGTCCAGCTGTACGCCTAAAAAAATCTCAAATACTTTCATTCGACAACAGAGGAAGTTCTAAGATACTGAATCTTACAAAACATCAAAGTACTGGTGAACTGGAGGATGCTTTACATTTCAATGCCTTTAAACGTAGATTGTGGAGATCACCAGTTGCTCCATAACTGTGATCAGATGGCACAATCCAAAGTCCCAGTGACTTGGTGGCCCATCGTAGTATTGGCATGGGGTTCCTTTAGCCCTCGATGTCTGACCTTACAATACAGACTGTCTCCCAGCTACCTTTCAAACTTGTTCCCATGGTGCCTCATTGCCCAAATCTAAAACTAACTTTCGCTAACTCTGAAGTGAAATATTGTGATTTATAACAAAAATAATAAAGGTTACTTAGAGAAGCTGGATACTAAATTGTTCCGTTGGAATCTTTATCCTTTGATTATGTAGTTGGCTGAACAAAAGCGGTTTGATTCATTCTGTTCCAATTTAATTCCCCTTTGCAAATGACCTGAGAGCTGACCCATTTTCATGCACAGTATCCCCAGGAAAACAAGTTTTTTTTTTGTTTTATATAAGTATCATTATATATATACAGTGATACTTGTTAATCGTGACATTTTATATTTCATGTTCCAAGGCTTTGGTTAAAAAAAAAATGAAAAAGGAACAAAAGTTATGCAAATAGATGAAGACTTGCTATATTCTCTTAGTAAAATGCTGTACTAAAATGATTAAACTTTTCTTTCACTCGGAATGAACACACTATTTTAATAGTATAGCCAAGGAAAAAAGCTGTTCCTCCTTTTTCTATAAATTGCTTTATGTTTTAACATATTACAAATTAGGCCTTTAAACAAAGTTTCATTTTTTCTTTCTTCTGCATGTGAGCTTTGTTTAAAGTAGGTTTAGTTTAAAAAAAAATCCTTGAATGAAGGTATGTTTTTCTTTCAATCTTATACGAGCTAAAAAGAAAGATAACGAGAAACTATTTGGGGGTTGTGTGTGTATGATATTTTTGAACTGACATTTTACTGAGTGACAGCCCGATCCTGAACCCGGTGGCATGGCCCCGCACCACTGAGAACAGTCACAAACGTGCCGACCGGTGCTGGGCTAGCGCCTGGCTAGCGTTTGGGCGGCAGTGGAGCTTCCACAGCCCAGTGGTGGATGACACCGCGGGACTGCAGAACGGAAAATGGGGGCGGGGACAGGGCGTTCCGGGGAGGGGGCGTGCCGGAGGTGTGCCAGGAGGCAGGTGGGAAGAGGACTCGCGGAGCTCCACTCCGCAGGATCCTAGGCGCTTGTGAAGGCTGCGTGCCTTACATGAGCGCCTTTTCTTTAGCGGTGACCAAAAGGTCACCGCTAAATAGAGTAGCCCCATTGTGGAGCTGCCTCCCTTACCCGGGCGAAGGGAATGAATGTCCCCTACTCCTGAGGTGCCTCCCGCAGTAGCGCAGGAGGCGCTGGATTCGGCGGCAGCCCTCAAGGTGCCGCCGAGCTGGGGCGCCCTGGGCAGCTCAGGATTGGACTGCCCATTAGGATTGGGCTCTGAATTAGACCAGTATTTTTCAAACTGTGGGTCAGGACCCACTGGGTGGGTTGTGAGCCAATTTCAGATGGGTCCCTGTTCATGTCAATGTGCATTTTATTTTTACTATATTAGACCTGATGCTACCATGGTATGTGACTGCATTTGGGGAAATATGACAGTTCTGTACTTTTAACAGGCTACTAAGTATATGCTTTTAACAATGATAACCAATGGGGCTTACTCCCAGATAAGTGTGGATAGGATTGCAGCCTTTGGAACAGTGGTTCTCACCCTTTTCAGCCTGGGACCCACTTCTGAGAATGACAATCTGTCTGGGATCCACCGGAAGTGATGTCATCAACCTGGAAGTGATGTTATGGCAGGAAGTGACATCATCAAGCAGGAAGTGACATCACTGTGATATCAGAGTTAGAAGTGACATCACTGTTCTTACCTAGGAACTCAAACTGTAATGACAAGAGAAAATATTCCAGACGTTTCTTCAAATTCTGCCCCCCCATACCATTGTACCATACCAGAAGTAAGCCCTTCTTACTGCCCATTGTGTTAAGTTGGGAACATCATTTAATGTAACTTAAATTTAATGTAACTTTAATTTAATGAAGCATCAAGATATTCAGTAGAAATGGATAACTGTTTTTTAAATATAAACACCAGACCTTTTCAGAGCACAGAATCATGTCATTAATTTTGCGAACTCAGGAGCCCTGACTTCCACATTGCCCTATGCCCGCCCAAACGGCGGGCACCTGCTGGCATCCTTGTCTCCAAAGCACCATGACCCAGGCTAGCTCCAGGGAGTGAGTAATAAGATTTAAGGACCTTTCCTTTTGGAGAATATCACAAACAGTTATCCATTTCTACTGAATATCTTGATGCTTCCAGGAATAAATATGAAAAGTTTAACAACCTGCATCTGTAAAACCACCACCAAGTAGTAGGAAGTTTTAAACATATGTCAGCTGGCAACAATAAAGCAAAATTGGTGAAGACTGAACCAGAGATACAAGCAAGGAGTGAGCCTTGTGGGCTTTGAAATCACTCAGCTGCCAGGACAGCCACCACCATTCCCATCATCAGTAACACACCCCATTTCACAAATTACCCTGAGGATTCCAAATGCTTCTCTGCTACATACACTGACTTTACTTTCAGTTAATTTCACATACAAACTTAAAGATAACCAAAATCATGCAACTGGAAGCAACATAAGAGGTCATCTAGTCCACCCCCTGTCTGTAGCTTCTCAGACATATGCTCAGTGCTTACTTTCAGCCTGTTTCACACACAACCCTGATGATCACCAAAAGCAAAGGTCATCTAGTCCAACCCCATCTCTAGCTTCTCAGACATATGTTCAGTGCAGAAGAGATGACCAAGGCACTTGGAGAGATGTATCATATCTGACTACTTTTAATGGTGTGCATCAGAGAAGTGTGGGGCAGGGCCATGGAGCATCCCCCTCACAGCTGGAAAGGTAGGGATGCCCTACTGTTCTCCTCCCAGCTGCTAAAAGGAGCCAAACAGTGGGGGTAGCTATATTGGGAGCTCTCGCTTGTCCTGGCCTCTCCACACTCCTTCTTGCCTGGCTGAGCACGTGGCAGCAGAGTGTGGGTGCTGAAGCCTCCTCTGCCGCCACCCATGGTCCCCACTCAGGGCGCTTTTCCACTCTCCCTCTCGCCTGCCTAAGGTTAAAGGGAGCCAAACAGAGGGGTTCTGCATGCCCCCAAGAATGAGGGAGCACTCCCTTTAACATCTCCAAGCAGGCTCTCCTCCTCTCCCCTCCTTTGAATGGGGCTGGGCAGCAGCACACTCACAGAGGAAAAGCGGAACGCTGCCTGCCCTGCGCATGTGCAAGCCGCTCTTTCTGTTTGTTTGTGCCTGGAAGCCTAAAGTAGCTCCCCAAGGGTCTATTTGCCCTTTCTCAAAATGGCGCTGCCTGGGTCACTTTGCCCTTTTTCAAAATGGCACTGCCCAGGTCTGCCCTTTTTCAAAATGGCGCCAGTGACTTCATTTTGCCCTTTTTCAAGATGGCGGCTGCCACCTTATTGCGACCCACCAGAAATTCAATCGCAACCCACAGTTTGAGAACCTCGGCTTTGGAATGTTTGGGGAATTTACAGATGAGGGTTGGGAGGGTTCTTTATTTTAAATAAATTTTTCAATTTATACTTATTGTAAACTATTAATTTACGTACTTAATTGATTTGATTTTGTCAGATGTGGGGTGTTAAAAGTTTTTCTGTTTGATATGTCACTTCTGGCCATGACATTACTTTCAGGTTAATGACATCACTTCCGGAAGTTTCCTATAGATTGTCGTTCTAAAAAATGGTCCCAGTGCTAAAAAGTTTGAGAACCACTGAATTAGATTTTATCTATGCCAGGATATCTGTCCTCTGGAATCCAGATCAAATTGAATTATTTGAGCCATGCACTAACATAGGGGAGCATAGGATCAGCATTAAGGATTGATGTGCAGTCAAACTTGGTTCCCTTGAAACAGCAGGCCTTTGACACTTTTATTTGCTGCCTATGCCAGACACTCACAGTGCAATCCAACCTTACCTTATGCCAGTGCAGCTGCCACTGTGCCAGCCTAGAGTGTCACAGAGGTGCTGTAAACACATAAGAACAGCCCCACTGGATCAGGCCATAGGCCTATCTAGTCCAGCTTCCTGTATCTCACAGTGGCCCACCAAAAGCCCCAGGGAGCACACCAGATAACAAGAGACCTGCATCCTGAGGCCTTCCCTTGCATTGGCATTCTGTCATAGCCCATTTCTAAAATCAGGAGGTTGCACATACATATCATGGCTTGTAACCCGTAATGGATTTTTCCTCCAGAAACTTGTCCAACCCCCATTTAAATGCATCAGGCATGTTAAAGACATATTTTAAAGACATGTTTGTGATGATCATGAGCAAGCTACGCTGGCGGGAAGGCTGAATACAAGTTGCTGGCACTGAATACAAAACTAAGTGGGGGTGTGAAACTGGGTGTTTCAGGGCAGAACAGACAATACAAGACAATATAGAAAAATTAGTGGCGATGGGACAGCAGCACACAAATCCATTTCTGCAGGTTCAAGCTCATCTGGATGTTTTAACTACACAACTAAATTATCTCAGTGTGCAACTGAAAGCTGTTAAAGGCCAAGCAGATGAGAATACACAAAAGAGTAGAAAATTAGAAGAAAAGACAACAAAAGATCAATCTAGAATACTGGAGATAGAACAGAACCAATATGACGGAGAGGCAACTTTAATGGAAATTCAGATGGAGAGTGCAGCTTGAGTGGTGAGAATACAAAATGTACCAGAACAGAAAGGGGAAGATTGGTGATTTAATATCAGAGTGGATCGACATGCCAACAGAGGAGATACTCATGGATCTGGATTCAGCGAGAAGAGTGAGCACTTTTTATCTAAGAAAACATGAGCTACCAAGAGAAATCCATGTGAAATTTTTACAGAGATAAAATATTGAAGATATCACAAGAAAAGGAATGGATGGTGGAGGGTAGCAAAGTGAAAATTCTGTGACATGTCCCATGGAGAGTGAAAAAGAAGAAAAAAGAATATGAAGAGCTAGCAAAATTCTTAAGAGGAAAGCCATCTATATGGTATTTACCATATAGATGGCTTCTCCTGGAAGGTATGTTTTTTTTCAATTCCAGTCACAGAGATATAATATAAGTTCAACAATGAAAGCAGAAAGTGATGAAAGATGAGACGAGAAATGAAGAAACTGAGGAACTGAGAAGAAAAGAACTAGAAAGTGTAGAAATGGAGCTGGAAGAAAAGAAATCAGATGATTCAGAGATAACTGAGGAATCAGAAAAGGAAGAAACTAGAGGGGCAAGGAGGCATTCACTGATAACAATAAGAAGAAGACAAAAAGAGAAGGTGAATAGTAAAAAGAAACATGATGGTTAAGGGAGGATGGAGTATTTACTCTGTCAACGTAAATGGCTTAAATTCACCTCAAAAACAAAAGAAAGTCTTCCTTCAATTGTAAAAGTTAAATATGGATAAGTCATAATATTACATTAGAACAATGGGAATAGATTTGGAAATATAAAATTTACTAGAGCAACAAATTTTAAAGAAAATGTATATAAAATGTTTTATAGATGGTACATGACACCAGTAAAACTGGTAAAAATGAATCAGAACATATCAAAAAATTGTTGGAAGTGTAAATGTGTAGAAGGGATGTTTTATCATAAGTGGTGGACATGTAGAAAAAATGCAAGTATATTGGAAAATGGTAAGGAATCCAATACAAGAGATCATTGGATTTACGGTATCGCTGAAACCAGAGTTATTTTTGCTTAATATTACCTTAGATATTATAGATAAAGAAAATGATGTGTATTTAGTTATGATATTAGCTGCTGCAAGGATTTTATATGTTAGATACTGGAAAGATATTAAAATTCCAATGAAAGATGAATTAATAGAGAAAATAATGAATGTGGCAGAAATGGATAGGCTTCCAGAGATTTTGGATCAATAGCGCAAACCGTCACAGGTAGAGCAATAGAGACCATTTTATGCTTGGTTGAAAATGAAGTTGTAGATGTATAAGATATGGCATTTAGATGAATATATTGTATACATGATATATTATACAGGATATGATATGATAGATAAATGATATTAAGGGGCTAAACTAGAAGAGGAACAAGATTAGAATATATGTATCGATTGGTTAGATATATTGCTATATGATTGCTTGCACACTCCAACGGTGTGTGTTTTTGTTTTTGTTTTTGTGTGTGTGTGTTGTGTATTGAGTTTGTGTTTGTTATGCATTTGTTTATATATATATGTTTCCCTCCTGAAAACAGTGCTATATTCTCACTGTATACTCCACAACAGTGGTTCCCAAGGGAACTACCTAGATTCACGAGACTGAAAAAAAGCTCGGTTTCACTTTCCACAGGGCTGAATATATTTTTCCTTGTCAGCTTGGAGAGGGGCAACATCCTTCTCTAGTGGTTTTTTGTTTGGGGAGGGGGCTGTGTTCATAGGAAAAGGACCATTCTGGAGGCATTGCGTTCCTCTTGGCCTGCCCTTCAAAATGGACTGAGCCACAGTTGCCTACTCATTAGTAAATGGCGCACACCTTCCGTGCCTCAGTTTCACTTTCCATAGGGCTCAATACATATTCCTTGTGAGCTCTCAGCTTGTCAGTTTCATGACCCCCAACAATCAAGTCAAGACGAGACAGAAACCTTCTCTTCAAGGTTTCTTTCTTTCTTTCTTTCTTTCTTTCTTTCTTTCTTTCTTTCTTTCTTTCTTTCTTTCTTTCTTTCTTTCTTTCTTTCTTTCTTTCTTTCTTTCTTTCTTTCTTTCTTTCTTTCTTTCTTTCTTTCTTTCTACACATTCTGCTCTTTTCCTACGTCTGGAAGAACTACCTGTCTGCATCACTGGACCATTGTGAAGACTTGCTGTGTCAAGGAACACTCTGGTACAAAACAAAATTACCCGGTCTATGAAGAGGTTTCTTTATTTAAGCTTTTACATTTTTTATCACACCAACCCCATTTTTTTTCCCTTCCTCAACTCTTATTTTTAACCTTTTTATAGAAAATTGGCTGACCAAGAATTTATGAATTAGCAAGTCTATTATCATGATGAATGGAAATTTCCATTTAAATTCTGAATCATTCAAAAGGCTGCTCACAATGTGTCAGGTGACATAAGAATGCCTGAATACTTAGTATTTCTTACCTGATTGTTACACTCACCTGAACTTTAGACTTCGATACCAAGGTTTGGCTAATAGAAATTGGAATGAATATAAAATAATATTACAATTTGAAGGCAGAAAGAGACAGACAAGACAAAGACAATGCCACCAGGGATATAGGGAGGAAAAGCCTTTTCAACCCCAAAAATGTATATTCTTTTGGTTTCCTGGAAATAGAAAATTCTATTAGGGCAGTGGTTCTCAAACTCTCTGGGAGGCAGAGAAGCACTGATAAGTCTTGATGGGGGCAGGAACTTGGATGGGGGGGATGTCCTGATGGCACCGCAGCGATCACGCATTTCAACATACCTGGGAGGACTGTCGAGCCTCCTGGAGGGTCCTGGAGGCTCACAACCCACTCTGCGAGCGTCCCCTTTGCAGCACTGAGCTCCGATTTGCAGTTGGAGCCCACTTCTGGTTTGCAGTCGGGGCTCTGGCATGCAGAATTTCCGAAACCAGAAGTGGACTCAGAAGCAGAGCCTCTGAGAAGAATTTTATCAGGGGGTACAAAGTTTCTTTTGGGCTCCTTCCCAATGAGGGAGGGAGTGAAACAGAGAGCGGGGGTGGCAAAAGGGGTGGGTAGAATGGGGGCAAAACTGGCTGGGGTAAAGTGGCAACAGTCAGAATAGTCTCCCAATGCAGAGTTCAGGTCTACCTGCCTGCCCGGCATTGGCAGCTAGATATAGTAATACAGGAAACCAAACACACTCCTAAGTCTCTCTAAAATCTTTCAAATATAGAAAACCATTGCAGGAGATTAGTAGCATTGTACTTAGTAGCACGCTAGAATGAAAAGTGTCCCGTGTACACCAAAACTGACTTCTGCAGGCCTGCAGTTCCAAAGCTGTGTCACTGAGTTCCTCTACACTCCTTCATGGTAAGCGGATCCATAAGCCAAAGAGCTACCATAGTGGGTCTGTTTCCTCCCAGATGTGACACTGTTAAGGAATGTATGCATTCCTGGGCCTGGTGTATATGGCTTGTGGCAGTAGTTGCCACCATGTGCCCATGGTAATGCCCCCAGCATCCCGCGTGGGCATTGCGTTTGGGTGAGATTGGAAAATGTAAGATCCCAGGAAATTTCAGGGCCCCCTTCACCCCCCTGGCCCTAGCTGCAAGCCTCCAAAACCTTCCGGGGGGCTGCACAGTCCCGTGAGGTATGTTGAAATGCACCTGGGTGCCCACCAAGGCTGCGGTGCCATCAGGACACCCATTTATGGGTCACTTCCCTTAAGAGGAAAGTAACCCATTTCTATTCCAATGGTGGGTCACGACTCACCACTTTGAGAACCATACCCTAATAATTAGGGCAGCCATTTTCAACCACTGTGCCATGGCACACTGGTGTGCTGTGAATGGTCTGCAGGTGTGCCGTGGGAGTTTGGGGGAGGGTCATTTATTAGTAGGGCCTTTGGGGGATGTGAGCCACCCATCAATAGCATGGTGTGCCTTGTCAATTATCAAAAAACTGATGGTATGCCTTGGCCATTTTAGTACCTTGTCAATGTGCCATGAGACAGAAAAGGTTGAAAATCACTGAATTAGTGTATGGTCTCTCCAGGCCACCATAAGTCAGAGCCCTTCTGTTTCCAGGATGTTCTGTTTACCATCTTTCAGTGAGCCCCTAATGACAAAGCCAAAACATTTAATCAAATTTCCTTCTAGGCTCCGGTGCATAATGCATATTCTTTGTCTAGTGATAAGGACGCCGAGAGAAAAGTTAGCACAAGGGATGATAACTCATAACAATTTTCTTTTTCTTTCAAATGCCATTTCTACTGTAGGCTTAACAGCTCATAAACCGAAGCCAACTTTCAGAGTGATCATTTAATTTGTGAAATGTAGCCCATAGACCTGGGGAAGAAAATACTGCGTATTAATCTTGGCGGCAGATGATAATTCTAGATCCAGAAGCTCAATGGTGTTGAGCTGAATGGAACATAACAAGTGTGTTATCCTAAGAAAATACCATCTTCATCTCTCAGTGGGTTAGGAATGCCCTCTCAGTATACGCACCTGATCAAGGAAGAACATAAAGAGACAGTTAAACGGAGTAATGTCGCATAACAGAACGGCAGGATTTTCTAGTGAAGTCTATAAAACCTGAAGGTATTGTTTTAATCAAAGATCAGATGGTCTGTCAGTGCTTCATTATCCAGATATGGATGTGGTTTTTTCATTCTCCCATCTTCCAGGTATTAATGTTTCTGTAGATATGTTAGAGTCTATGATCCTGGTTTCTTAATACTCTGAGATAATCCCTCATGGTATTGCAGCAACGCCTCCTTGACAATGAATCCTCATACGGAAATAAGAAGAGCCCTGCGGAATCAGGCCCAGGATCCCTTCTAGTCCAGTTTCTTGTATGTCACAGCGGCCCACCTGAAGCGTCAGGGAGCACACAGCCAACAAGATACTTGCATCATACTAACACTCCCCTGCATCTGGCATTCTATTTACGCTCGAACCCACCAATGAAAACACGAGACTGTGGCTTGCCGTATTCAGGATGCACCACCCTATATAAGCTTTCCTGTGTAAAATATTAACTAGTGCACGTAACTTTCTTGTTCCTGGCCTAGGAAACATATTGCAAGGTAACTAGATGAAACCTTTTTTTTTTTTTTTCCAAACTTCTTTTTCTTTAAGAGGATTTAAAACCTTGAATGGTAGCATTTAGCATATTACGGACTCAATTGATGTGTCAACCTAGAGGCCTCCGTCTTCCCAACGCCACCACTGTGTGTCAGCATGTGAAGTTGATCTTTCCCAGCTGACGTTGGAGGAAAAATTTCTTGGAAGCATTTGTGGTGGAGATGTGCCAAACAACCTCAAAAAAATAAATCAGTTACAGTGAAACAGGACAATCCCCCAAGGCCCAGAGGTAGGGTGAGTGTTTTGATACGTGCATTACTAATTAACTGTGAAAAGTTTTGAACAGACCCAAAATCTCCGTGTGTGTGAGCACCAGCTAACTTTTATATGAAAGGTCATAAAAAAGGTAAAAAAAACAACAATTCCAGCCCATGAAATTAACCATCCTACAATTTTGGAATATAACATTCCTGGGTTGTTGTTTTTTCTCTTCTCCCTTTTTTATTTTAATTTTTTTTCTTGATGTGATTCTTCATGTCAAAGTCAGTATACCATATCATAACTCATCTAACATAACCTCAGGTGATGCAAAATTTTTATAACACTTGTTTCTCTTCCCCCTTCCATTTTTTTTTCCCAGACAATAATGACTTCAACCTGGAAAAAGGCTTACGGCTCAGTCAGAACTAGCCTAAATCTAACCTTCAGTTTGGAGTCTCGGATAATGAGGCGAAATATGTATTATTCACTCAACTACCTATGGACTCAAATGACAAAAGCGAGTGAATATTCCAGGCCCAACACATTCTTAGTTTAGGAATCTCAAGAGACATTTCGCAATGGTGCTATTGCAGCTTGATTTTTGGACAGTGAGGGAGAAATAATGACACTTCTCATGGATTTTAAAAGGTGTTCCTATGGCTCTCTGGCAGCCTTAAACAAGTCTTAGCAATGGTAAATAAATGAACTGTTAAGTCACCTTAACATCTGAAATATAAGCTGCAGGTCCATTATCATCTCAACAAGTTTCACTCTTCTCCACTGTCAAATCTCTGGGCTGTAATTTTTCAGAAAGGTGCCTTTTCTCTTCAACCTTTTCAAGTAGATCCATGCAGAACATGGAATGAGAGAAGCCGGCTCACCTTATTTAAATGAATACTTTAAATAAATACATAAGCATTCCAGTAGACCACTTACGCAGAAGCAATGAGAATGCTGGCTAGACAACATTTAAATGATGGCCAATTTCTGAGTCATTGGCCTATCTAGCTCAATTTTTTTTCATATTGACCAGTAATGGCTCTTGGGGGTTTCAAATGGAAAGATTCCAGGGATCAAACTTGGATCCCTCTGTATAGAAAGCATGTGGCCCTTTCCCTGACCCATGTGCAAAGCGCAATCGATTTCCAATCCATCCATCAGTTCCATACATCTTAATGACACTTGGACCACCAGGGCTGGAGCTCGGGCCGTTGGGCCAATTCGACGGAATTGGACCTGTAGATGAAGAGGCTTTGCACTGGGGTGGAGAGCAGATTGGCCCATGCCACAGCTGGCACCTCGCTCTTTAGGAGGCCAGTGTGGCCACTAAAGCTTCTCAGCTTGTCAGCCCGCCTGCCCGTCCCTTAGTTCATTTGGCCCAAAATGGACCTCCTAGAAGCAGTTGACGGTGTCGTTACCACATCACCACCACCTACATCCAGGTGGTGCCATGCTTCGCAGCATGTGCCATCAGCCATGGGCACGCATGCCGCTCATCAGTAAGGGAGGAGCAGAGACAGTGTCATATTGGGCCCCACAGCTTCTAAGGCCAACCCTGTGGATCACCTTCCAGTTGCAGCTTATATGATCACCCTTGTGCCTCTTTCTCAAAGAAAAACTTTCAAATACACAAATATGCTTTAAACTTAACAGTTGCAACCTAAGTGTTGCTGCCTTGGCTCCAGAGTTTTCGCAGTTTCACTTAAGCATAGGTTAACCATGGGGGGTTCTGGAATGGAACCGCCAAGGATACGGAGGCATCCCGGTATGAGACCGAAAGGTGCCCGGGCGGAGGGACTTGTACGTTCATGCCCCTCAGCATGGGATGGGCAGAACTAGCAGATGGTATTGTTCAAATCAACCTCTTGTCTGCTCCAAAACTATACTTTGTGAAAAAGGACCATGAAAGGTTATTTCACAAGTTTGCATATAATGTCTCATCTGACCTTCAGATACATGAAGGAGCTCCCTACCAAAAATATCATGCAGGTGGGTGATTAAAAAGAATGATAGAAGATTGTTAGTTGTACAGTGCTTTCAAGAGGCTTTCGGAGCAGAACAAGAGTATGTCTGGCTGTTACAGCTGCCTTGGTATAGGTACAGGTAGTCACAGGTTCTGCGTAGAGGCCGCCTACTGGCTGCAAAGCATGCTATGGGGTTAGTGACTATTTCGGTAGCAGTGCACTACTTGATCATCTAGGTCAGTGGTCTCCAAACATTTTGGCCAGAGGGCGGCATCAAATATCTGGTGTGGTGTTGAGGGCCGGAAAAATAAATAAATAAATTAGAGATGGAACTTAGATGAGTGAATAAATGAATGAATGGGCTCATTAATTCAACCTCTCTTGCCCTCAGAACACCCTCCAGACACAATCAGAGCACAGTTCTGGTCACATTCAGTTGAGTGGGCCAGAGGTTTTCAGGGGACAGGAGGTTGGCCGCGGGATGGATAGAGGCTTGCCACGGAAAGCATCTGGCCCCCGGGCCATGGTTTGGAGCCCCCTGATCTAGGTGACCATGGCATGGGGCTCACAGACTGTACACAGGGTAGCGGGTGGGAGGTAGCTTCTCCTGGGGGTCTTGGTGAGTACAAGGACAGGGTTGGCAGTTACGCTCCCAGACACTATACCTGTGATGCTAATCACCATGATACTCCAGGAAGCCACTCAAAAGCATGGAACCCCAAAATCTTAGCACTGACTATTATTAGGATCAGATAACAGGCCAGAGTATCTGAGCAATGGCCTACTTCTATACAATCCGGCTCATTCCCTCAAGTCATCACAGAAGGACCTCTTATAAGTGCTGCTGCCTATGGAGGTGTGAGGGGCAGCAGCAAGAAACAGGGCCTACTCAGCAGTGGCAGCAACCCTATGGAACTCCCTTCCACTTGATTTACAAACTGCTCCCTCCTTAGAGACTTTCTGGCAAGGCCTGAAGACAAGCGTTCAGAATCCTCAGCCTTTTTAAAATAGGATATCTGGCTTTTACAGGTTGGTCCCTTTTATAAGATGTTTGCTGCTACCATTGCATTTTTACTGTATTTATGTTTTTATTCTAGTTGCGTTTAGGTTGGTTTAATGTTTTACAAATTATTGTGTTGTATTTTTAAAATTGTGTTTATTATCTGTGTACCTTTTATTGAAATTGTTGTAAGTCGTCTTGTGTCCCCTTAGGGGGAGAAATGTGGGATAAAAATATGGCAAGCAAACAAACAAACAAATATGCAATTTTATTATCAATGTGCACACATATTTGTTATGGCCTACTTCGCAGTATATACTTGGTGTGATAAAGGTAAACATGTATCCTCTTTACTAGCGAAAGGTAGAAAATCTCCATTTGCATCCACCCATTTGCTTTGAATTACTATAAATGGCTAGAGATTTCTATCTGCTAGGGATAGAAGAGGAAAGCATCCTTGAAAATAGTCTGCTGTCCATCACAAGGTTCTTTAGCAGAGGGGTTTACACTGCAGAGCTTATCACGGCCAGTTTGAAAAGGTTGACTTTGCTCGGGTAAGGTGATCCCTTCGGTGGAGGGTTCTATTACTAAGATGCTGTAGTTATCCTCCGTGCTGAATTAAAAAAAAATATTCATGCCTTTAGGGGTTGTAGGGTCCTTGCTGTGATTTACATAACTTGCTGTCAGCTGGCATGGCAGACACCAATTATAGAGAACTTTGAAACAGCGCTACCTGTAGCTCTCAGTGGAAGCCATGTTTCTGTTGTATTAAATCTGTACCGAAATGACAGTGGGGGAAAATAAACGGTGCTGTGAATGTTACAAGTAAACCTTTGGGAACAACAATGCGCACAGGAGAGTGAAAACAGATAATGCATTTTTTGCTCAGTGTGACACAGAATCACCAAAAGTCCCAGGAAAATGGAAATACAAACTTGGCCCCTCCAGCCCAGAAGTCATTCTGCAAAACGAAAAGCAGAGCAGCTTTCCGGAGCCCACATGGCATTGCCTTCTTGCCAGGTAATTCCCTCGAAAGTTCAAATGCATGTTGCAATTTAGCTTAAGTGTGGAAAATAGGTCCAGCCACGCAAGCTAAGTAATAAATTGACCGGTTACGTGCTATAGAAGGCAAAATAGGATGAGTCAAATCATTGCTAGGTGTGTAGCAATGTGCTGCCAGAACGTGGGGCATTGGATTGCAGGTTATTCCATGTGTACAAATTTCAGGAAAAGGACCAGGGCGCCTAGATATGCTTCACTTTAGATGTGATCCTGCACCTATGATCTACAGATTTAAACTTGTTCTGCCAGATTCCAAATTGAAGCCTCACTTAGAGAACTTATGCCCACTCTAAGCTAATTAGCTCCCCTTTCGTTCCCGAACAATGGCCCCAGTTCTCTACGGCAGTACTGCTAGACTCCATCACCAGGGTAGCTTGCCTGTTTAAACTGCAGGGACCCCTCCTCCTAGTTCCTAAGGCAGCAGTCCTTCCAGGTATAGCAGCACATCTCAGCCCTCCAGCTCTCCGCAGCCTGTTTGAGTAGTCCATTAGTCAGTCCATTAGTTAGTGAGCCAGATAATCAATTAGCCAGAAGGTCAGTCCACAAGGCAGAGCCATAAGTCAACAGTTCAGTAGGTCCATTAGCCACAAAGTCAGTCAGAGTATCTAGGCCAAAGTCCAAAGTCAATAAGCGGAGTCACAGTTCGAGGTCAGATTCCAGGTAAGTCAGTCAAATCAGTCAGAGTTGCCAAGCCGAAGTCCAGAGTCAATAAGCCAAGTCAGTCAGTCTCCTCTCCTACCTCCAACCTGCACTCCTTCTACAACCCACACCCACTTCCTGCACTGTCTGTCCCACTGCAGACACCACATTCTACCTCCTCGCCATATCTTCCATGGTTCCAATACGAAACTGTACCTGCTACCCCTTAAATCCAGAACCCCTCACCCACCATTTAAGGTCTCTGTACCCTTTTGCTTCCTTCCTCAAAGTGACATCAACACAGGGAAGATTTAGAGGGCAGCCAGTACAGTTAAAATATTAATTGATTTGCCATTTTTTTAAATCTTGCCTTTCTCCCCCTAAGGGGACTTACAATAATTCAAAGTGGTAAGGGGACAGGAAGTGGGCAGAGAGAGTCCCAGGAGGGGGGGCAGGCCAAATGTTGGGTCCCTAGTCTCATTGTTTGTTTGTTTGTTTGTTTGTTTGTTTGTTTGTTTGTTTGTTTGTTTGTTTGTTTGGGTTGTGGCGTAAAAAGGTTTGAAGACCACTGTCCTAGGGAATAATGCCCCCAGACCTCCATTTTCAATTCAAGATCTTTATGAAAATATTCAAGTTGTCTTATCTTCTCCCAAACCCTACACATCCCTCATCCAGCCAATGGGTCAACTTGTGACTGGTATGTTTGAGGCCTGTCATCTCGAGAACACATTTGATGCTGTAGTGAAGGCTACTGATGCAGAGACAATGACTGTTAAAGATTTCTGGAAATCTTTAATGGAGGTTCTATAATGCTTGCTTATTGCAGTTAGTCATTTGTGTATGAATAGGATGTGGGGGGGGGGGAAGAAAAAAAAAGTGCCTGTTTCATGACTTTCGAGGCTTCTGTGTTGAAAGTGATCTATCTGAAAAACCAGAGAAGAAATTGTGAGTCTGGCTAAGAAAGTAGGTCTTGGAGAGGTGGAGTCAGAAGGTGTGCAGGAGTTAATAGACTCTCATAAAGAAGAACTTTTGCCCCAAGATTTGCTTGACCTTGAAAAAGAGATGGAACGTGACCAAGCGGAGAACAGAGAGGAGGTCGGTGGCATTTGAACTCTAACAGCTAAGCGGTTGACAGCGACGTTTGGTTTAATTGAGAGGGCTTTGGTTATTTTTGACGAAGACCATCCAAATAGTAAATGTAGCTCAAAAGCGAGAAAAAAAATGCTGTTGGCTATGTAGCATTAAAAAGACGTACTGCAAGAAATGTAAATGAAAACCAGTCTCAAGACACTGTGATCATATTTCTCAAAAATGTCATGAGATCCAACATCTGGCAAAAACAATCTCTGCCATTGACATCTGTAGCCTGCCCCCAGTAGCCTCCCTGTTTATGAGCCCAGTTCTAGGGGCTCTGAATGCTGGGGCTGAGCTCCAGCACCAGCACTGGGTGTCGTGAACAGGAGACAATTATGGCACATTTATGGCAACAGGACTGTAAGGTGCACCAGTGCCCCAGTGCTGGATGGATGCCATCCAGAGCAAGGTAAGAGCTCCGGGTGCTGGTAAAAGCTTTTGGGACAGGGGGAGGTGTTCCAAGGCATAAGAACAGCTCCACTGGATCAGACCATAGGCCCATTTAGTCCAGCTTCCTGTATCTCATAGTGGCCGGAGGGCAGGGGGAGGGTGGGGTGGGGGAGAAACTGGGGTGGGAGCAGTGGAGCCCTGCTCTGCCATATCCTATCCTTGTCGAGTTGCAAAACCCAACACATAACATAAGAAAAGCACCACTGGATCAGGCCAAAGGCCCATCTAGTCCTGTACCCCACAGTGACCCACCAGATGCCTTAGGGAACACACAAGATAACAAGAGACCTGCATCCTGGTGCCCTCCCTTGCATCTGAATATAAGAGGAGCCCTGCTGAATCAGGCCAAAGGCCTATCTAGGCCAGCTTCCTGTATCACATAGTGGCCCCACCAGATGCCTCCGGGAGCATACAAGACACAGGAGACCCGCATCCCGGTGCCCTCCCTTCCACCTGGAAAATAGCTGGCACAGACTTGAGAAGCCCCATTTCAGAACCTGGGGCTGCTGACTTAGCAACACTAGGGAACCTGGGAGGGTTGCTGCCACATGACCAACACCATGCACCTTTTCTAACAGTGACTGGGTAGCATGTAACAGCATATCATGTTTTGCAATGCGGTAAGGTGATAGGGTTGGGCCGTTGGTCTCTTGAGTTTCATGTGCCCCCACATTGCCCGCAGTGAGTCACCACATGAAAATCACTGTGGTTGCCTCATCCAAGAGAAGGCCGGTCCTAAGCATTTTTCCTTAGCATCAGCATTTTTCACATGACGTGTGTGTCTTTTCAAATGCCTGTCCACTGAAAGAATAAAAGCAATGGGTGAAGCCTTCACCTTTTCACCAACCAATGAAAAGGAAGAAGTCCATTGTAATTCTAGCTTTGTTGCCTGCCAAGAACGACCTCGTTTTTTGTACTTTAAATTTGGCAAAATTTTGGGCTGGGCTTTCCAACTTTGTTTTCTTTGAACCTCCAATTTCAGTTCCCTGAAAACAGCAGAGGCACAATGGAATCGGCCAGATTATTTCACACCTTTTTTCCCCAGGGTGAGAGTGGATGATTCCATTACAAAAAAAAAAAAAAATTAAAAAAATTGGAGTTTTCTCTGACCTTGGAGAAGCCTGAAGAAATCTATTCTTATCTCCCTCCTTTGTGTTTATGAACAAGTCCTGGTGAGCAGAACCAGAAGCAAATAATTTGATAGAGTGTTTTTGCAGATGTTATTAAAATTCAGGCCTTGATTTTGTTCCCCCCATTATAAATAGTGTCTCAAAGACCTGTGATATCCACTTTGTTAAGTGTTGGGTTCAAGAGATTAAGGGCAACGACCAGCGTACAGTTCACTTTTATTTCCATCTCGCTGCAACCTCACATCGCCATACATCTGTTTTGTTGATTCAGAAGAGCTCTTGAGCTGCTTTACAGTTGATTTTGACAAGTGCTACAATTTGATATGGGTAGATAATTCTCGCTGAGATGATTTCAAAGTACAGAAATTATAATTTGGAGTAGATATTACTTTTCTTTATGATCAGAAATTTCATGTAATATACTATGCACTTAAGCATCTTAATCACATTTTCCCCCCTCTTTTTTTAAACATTACATTCTTTTCATTGAATCAAGCAAAATATCACAAATTAAAATATTGTTCTAAATATATCTTTTTTCCCCTCACTGCTTGGTGAAGATCATTTCAAAAAGAACTGGGGGGGGGGGGGGTTGGAAACATTAAAAATGTTCATTCCTAACCTTCTCTTCAAATCTATTTGGTTTGGGATTTAATTAAACAGTAAGACATGACAGACTGTACAGGAGGGCTCATTAATGCACACCTTGGGTGCATTTCACCTCCTGCTTCTTGCGCAGCTGAGGTGTGGATTAATCAGCACTATCCCTTGGCCCAGAGCATTTATTGTGATTATAAAATGACCACTTGGAAAAAAAAAATAATAAAACAAAAAAGATCATCCATCTTGATGATCAGGAGTTAAGAGTTACATTAAAAAAAAAAAATCATGTTTTATGCAGAGGTGCAAACAGAATTTCTCCCTATTTGAAAGATGTTTTGTGACCCTCCTTCTTTTTGTACAATGGCAAAACCTAATCTAAGATGTGCAGGACAACTTACATACAGAGTTGCATTACAGGGCAGTGGTACCCAACCTGGGGTATATGTACCTCCAGGGTTACTTGCCAGGACCTTTAGGGGTACTTTAAAAAAAAAATTGAATAATAGCGGGAAAAGGCAGGTCTGTATTAGAATGCCTTGATGGACTGGCATGAGAAAGCCTTGTGGGGCTAACATGTGGGGTACATTTTATGGAACTGGGCTGCCAAGGGGTAAGCAAGTGAAAAAAAGTTGGGAAACACTGTTCTAAGGCAATGCTTTCCAACCTTTCTTTGGGACACTACCCCTTTAAGGAGGGTAGCAACCCAACCAGGGACCTGTAAGTCCCGTTAGTGTAGCACTTCCAGATTTTGCTGCTGCCACCACTGCTATTGCAACCACTTAGTCATGTAAGTGAAATAAAACCCCTTTTTACTTACATACATGTGGTGGCAGCGAAACCTGGAAGTGCAGTACTCATGGCACTTATGTGCCCCCGGATGGGTCACTGCTTTCCTTAAAGAAGTAGATCCCAAACCAAGGTTGGGCACACTTGCGCTGGGGGGGGGATGCGACCCACTGGTCGGGTAACATTGATCTAAAGGCCAAATTAGATATGGAAAAAGCCACATTTGTTTCATGACGTCTGCTGTGTTCATGTCTAAGGTAGGCAGATAACTCTACACTTTGTATTAAAAGATATACCTAAGGACACAAACTGCCAAAAAAAAATCAGATACCTTGGGGAAGTCAACAAGCGGGAGATGCTGAAGACATACCCCACTCCTGGAATTGTTCCTGCAAGTAGTAGACTAAGAACGATATTATATCATACTGTATGTAACATGGCTGAACCCTCCCTTGCCTTACTTCCTATTGCTCTGTCACTTACAGACAATCACTTTGTAGGTTATCTGAAATCAGGATCTCACTGAAACAATTACAGAGTGGAAGAAAATTTGAACAATTTTGTGTTTACCTGAATATTTCAATGTTTATTAATTTTGGAGCGAGTATTTCAAAAAATGCCACTGTTTTTGACATAGCAGCAATAGTTTAGCCACAATTTATGCTATGCAGTTGTATGATATGACATGTATTACAATGTGTCTTTGTTAAGGGATCATCCCCGGGCCTGCAGGTAATTTGCAGGCTAGATAGTATCAGGCCTTGGCCTGACTAAACAGAGCATCATGGGAAAGGCTGATGCAACACCAGGCAGAGGCAGTCACCTGGTGTGTCACCCCATGTGCCATCAGAGTGACTTAGCACTTTCTAGCTCACTCTGATTGGCTGTAGCAAGTATATACTCCGGCCAGGGCAAGCTGGATCGTGGGAGATGCAGAGTGGATTTTGTGCCGAAGGCTACGTCAGTGTGATCCGTGAATTGTGTGCTATCTGGACTGTTTGCTGTATATATTGTACATAGTAAAGGGACATTTGGTGGAGGACGTCTGCCGTGTGTCGTCCTTGTTCTCGGGAGTGTCTACGTTCTGGCCTTGAGAGATAGGCAGACTGCGCTGCCGGCCAGCTGCTTGCTGCGAAAGCTACCCGCATCAGTCTTGCAACAGAACAGATAATACATACCCACAAAATGTAAAATAACTAACAGCCCAATCCTAACCTACCCTGTGGCAGGCAGGTCAGTGGGCCTGCGCCGCATCCAGGGCAGGTTAGGGCCAAAAGCAGCTCAGACCAGGGCAAGGGGAATCACTTCCCCTTACCCCGGGTAATGCCACAGCAGCCCCAATAGGCTGTGCCTAAAGAGTTTACACAGATCTAAGCAGCTCGATGCTGCACTGGGTCACCCAGGAGTGGGGTTAGGATCCAGCCTAAGTGCCAGACCCTGGCTCCAGCCCCCTCTCGGGCCTGGCCTCTTCCAGTGCCAGAACATCCCTGTTCCAGCCTCTCCCTGTCCTCCCTGGACCCCCATACCGGTCTGACCCGGCCGGCGCATACCCACTGTCCCACCAGTGCAATGGCACTGGGTTCAGCCTCCTGACTCCTGAGGTGGTGCAAAAGTGCCTTACAACACTTTTGCAACACCTCCGGGCCAGTGCAAGGGGCTTGCACCAGCCCAAGAGCGATTCTGGATTGAGCCCTGAAAAGCAAAAACAAATATTTACCATTGGAATCAGCACCTCTGAACTGTGTATGAAACATTGGGGCTACAATCCTATCCACACTTTCCTGGGAGTAAGCCCCATTGACTATAATGGAACTTACTTCTGAGTAGATATGCATAGGACTGGACTCTAAAAATTCAACACAAACTATTTTTTTGTTACTCAGCGTTATTCACTTTTAATCAATGGAGTGATAAAGTTGTTATTCCACTGAATATTAACTACAATGGGGAGGGTGGCATGTGAGAATCCAACTCTTGCTTCTCTTATCATACTGGGTTTTGAAATAATCTGACCATTTTTGACGGAGTAACCTTCTACGGGCAGCCCACTCTACCACAATTCCCTCTGTGGCAATGCAGTGGCACCGACTTGGCCTCTACTGCATCCTGTGGGGAAGTTGCAGCCTCCAGAGGCCTCCTCAGGGTAAGGGAACATTTGTAAGCAGCTGTGGGCCCAGTGGGTCAACTCAGACCTGCACCAGTTGAATAGCTGGTGCAAATCTGAACTGATTCATGAAAGCAGATCAGGCCTGGGAAGGGGGTAAGGATTTGGCATGACAAATATCTGTTTTTACCTTGGGCCCTGATCCAAAGCTGCCAAAAAGACCATGGTCCATAGGGTATTAGGAAATGGTACCTACAGCAGCTGTTCTCTGCTGTACAAATGAAGAAGAAATAAACCTAAGAAATGCCTGGGAATCTGTGGACTTAAGTGCAGGCTGAGGCTTTCCTTCTAAAGAAACCATTCATTTTGAAAAGGGTTTTGGTTTCAAAATTGTGAGTTCAAACTACTGAAGTTTTTGATGGGAATTTCCCTCCTCCCCCATTAATTTCCTCTCAGGAGGAACACAACCCTGAGATTAGAAAATACTAAGAGAGAGTAGTAGTAAAACCTGCTCCATTGTGGAGGAATGTTCAGGGTCCCCGAAGAGCAGAACAGACGGATGAGTACTAGAGGGGTAGGAAAGATAACAACAGCAGGGCTAGATAGCAAAGAAAGCTGTGAGGATTTCAAGATGGTCTGTACCAAAAAGAACATTATTCGAGCAGCAAGAATGAGATGGGAGATCTCAGAAAACTAAGATTCCAGTTGTGTCTCAAGCAATGGGATCTGATCATGCAACTTGGCCTAAGGGAGGCTTAGAAGAAATTCTTTGGTGACTAAAATAAACCATATGAATATCCTTCCTATGCAAGGAAATTCACAGGCTAAGGCTGCCATCCTACACACACTTTCATGAGAACAAGCCCCATTGAACATGGTGAGACTTACTTCTGAGTAGGCACGCATAGCCTTCTGCTGGCATAGCTGCATAGCTAAAGCATCTGACACTTGGGGTTCACAAGCCTGAGAGGCTACTGGGAGTGCAGGTTGGCACCCCCTCAAGGACTGGTGTCTGGGACAATGTACCTCCCACCCCTGTTTAGCTATGCCACTGGCTGTTGGATACATGACATCCTGCCTATTTTTTTTTTTTTAATTTGATTGTGAAAATGTTCTTTGCCTTTTAAAAATGTACTACCTTCCCAGCAAAGGAATATGTCAACTAAGGAAAACATGGTGTGTGGACCTAATCCTGCAAGGACTTTTCATGGTGTGAGTTTATCTTTGGTTTTATTGGTTTATTCTTCCTAGTAGAATTCAAGACCCTGGGACTGGAAACAATATTGTGCTTTTCTCCAGAAGGAACATAAAAATGATGAGCCAGCCTTTACTTTTAGTGATTTATTCCCATTGCACTGAACTTTTCTTTTTCGACAGTTTCGAGTGCATAATTAAAACCATGTTACCGATTTGCGGCAGGTTCGACCATGTGATCCTTACTCATGTGAATAATTCCTGAGCAGAGAAATAATTTTGCTGAGGTCCACTGGACTTCACGTAAGCAGGAGCAAACGTAGGAAGTTAGTATTTATCAGTTCAACCTTATAAATCGCATAGTGAAAGCAAGCAATGTAATTCATGCCTAGCTATAGATATTTAATGTATTGCTTGGAACAAAGTCTCTTCTTGTGTTACATTTGTATTCATATATGTCAAAAATGCAATGCTATTCCTTTTTAAAATAAATTGGAAGCACTAGTCTATAGTGTATGATTATTTTATTAACGGATAAATCAGCCAGCTCTCGAGGGCATGGAAGAAATAGATTTATTTAATTTACAAATAAACTGTATCCATTCAGCATTTCCCTCCCTTGTTGGAAATATGCCTTGTACTAACTACAGCTGATGCTTACCAATTGTGAAGCATTTTCTCGGATGTCAGTTCAAAAACAGTGCATATTAACCCTCCCGGAACACGAACAAGCAAAATCTGAAGGCACACAGTTAACTGTAGAAGCCTCAGAATCAGTTAAGTTCTAAACTCACACAAATCCATAATAAGGAGTACTATGCATGACTTCTCTTTTTTTTTGGGGGGGGGGGTTTAAGTTCTGTAAGGGCTAACAGCCCAATGCTGAGCTGCCCAGTGCTCAGGGCTGCAGTGGTGCCAAAATGGCTACCATGGCATCTTGAACATACCAGGCAACCAACAGCAGCTCCAACTCCTCCTTGGGGGAAGGAGACATTTGTCCACTTCACCTGAGTAAGATAAGCAGCACCGCAGTAGGGCTACCTATTTAAAAGCCGGTTCAGAGTAAAGCAGTCCCATGTCAGGCCAAAAGGCCTGAAGCGGGTCTTTGAATCCAGTGGAGATGAGTTCCATTGGTCCCACCCCACTCCCTCCCTCCTTCTCTCCACCTTTCCCCTACCTGCCCTGGAATGCCTCCCCCATCCCCCTCACTCATATCTCCGCTGCCTGGCGCTCACCCCGAGCGGTGATCACTCATTCTCTGCCCAGTGCTGGCTCAGTGTAGGCTCGCGCTGAGCCAGCACCCATGCTGGCTGGGCAGTAAGTGTTGCAGGCATGCCTTACGGTATGTTTGTGACACTGCGCAGCAGTGGAGAGATGGTGCACAATGTTAGGATCGAGTCCTAAATTACGTTTACTTATAATCACCATGAAAGTGTGTTTCTTTACTGAAAAGCTGTGTTGTAAGGTTTGATTTTCAGCAGTTAAACATGTCTGGGGGAGGGAGTTGCAGTTGGAAAGTAGTAGGCATTAAAAGGGTCAAGCACCCCTCCCCTCAATGCTTCTCTGCTTAAATCAGACCTTCTGAAACTGCTTTTCACTAAAAGTAAGTAGCCACTGGGGACAGTTGTTCTCCCCCTGTTAAAGAGAAGAAAACACCACTTTAGAAGGTGCCTCTTGTGCAGTTCTCAGGCATTTGATCCTATGAGTGGCTACCTCAATGCAATGGCCTTTAGGAGCAGGTGATTCTTAATTTACACTGGTTCTTCGTGGTTTGTTCTTCGACAACAGGAAATTTTTAATGTGCACAGAAGTAATCATGCCTTCCCCCCACCCCCCACCTCCCACTCCCCATTTGGCTGAGCTGAAAAACCTAACAGGGTGAGACGGATTTAGGCGATAATGGACACAGGATCAAGCACTCCAAGACCCTCATCTCAGCTTAGAGACTTCTGACATATGAATTCCCAAACTCTTTTAAAGTCGTGACCTACAGCATCATTGCAAATTCATATCCTTTATTTTCTTTTGTATTGCATTTTGCATTTTTGTACTAAATGAAGGTTGCAGTGGATATCTTGTTTGGAACATAATGCAAAGTTCATGGGAAGTTTTCTCTGTGTTTTAAAATTAAAGGCAACTTTGGGCTGGGACTGTCTTATTCAAAACATCTTCAGCCTAAATCAATGTTCAGTTTCATCCTTTTAAGATGACAAATTAATGTATCAACTCACATCATCCCCTTGGTTACAATTATAACACAATCTCTCTTTTTTTTTTTTTTTAAATTACTCCTTCCCTTAAAACACACCTTTTCTGTGGCATGCAAAAGGGGTAAAGACTCCTGCCAAGAGATTATTATAATATTATTTTAATTTATACACGCAAAATGATCCCAGCTACGAAGTCATAATATTACAATTTTGCAAGCAAATATAGGGGTATTCCTTGATGTATGATTTTTTTAAAAACCCATTTCTGCCCAGCCCGCAGGTGTACACATTTGATCCCCATTGTGTACATGCAACATTGGACAGAAACGGCTTAATCCAGATTTCTGTATATCCCTCTCACAGCTTGAATGAAATGCTAGTAGATGCTACTTGTTCTTATTTCCTTCTGGTATAATCTTACACAGCAACACATTTACAATATATTACCTATACATCTACAAATGTTATTTCTTTTGTGTCATTTGCCAAAAAGGGGGTATAAGATTCTGTTTATTAAAGTCAGTTTGGATGATTTTTTCCTTCTTTAAAACTTCCAGTTTGAAACTGCTGCAATGCAAAACATCCCTAAATTGGTATTTGTAGCCTCTCCCCCCACATTTTGAAGTTGGAAGGAATCAAAGTTGTCATCAGAATATCTTAGCCTGTCACGTCTACTTTCCCATGGAAATTACATATCTATTTTCCTTTGGCACTCTTTTTAAAAAAATATATTCCAAAATATTCAGTGCCTTAATTTAATGAATGCAATATTTTAAATGGAATATATTGAAAATGTAAAGAAACTCGGCATGCCTTTTTCCAATATGATTAATATTTTATTTTTTAAGGAAAGCAAATTAAAGAAAAATCCCCAACCTAAGGTCAACAGTGCCTGTTTAAGGGAACTATCGTATTCTATTCTCTTCAATGCCCTGTCTTTTTCAGAATATTAATGGGGAAAAGAGTGACAAGAATGACTTAGACGTACATGTCAGGAGAAAGGGTCAGCTCTTGGCAGTAGGTTGTTAATTCACATCCATTAATGAAATTTATCCTCCTTACTGTCTCCTTCTCTCCTTCACTCTTTTTTTCAAATAAAAAGGTCCTTTTTTGAGAGAACATCATGGACTTTTCACAGAAGCTGAGAAGGGCCACAGGGGCAAGCCAGGGTAAGAGACTGACAATCTTCAGGTGATTAAGGAGACTCAAAGGCTAGGTAGACCTACAAAATGAATAACTATGGACCCAGAACCATGCCATAAGGCTCAATGGCTTGTGATTTGCAAGTTGATAAGACAAGAAGATTAATAATGCTGCATGATAATGGCTGCTCCCCTCTCAGCTGGGGAGATGGTAATGATCTGATATTGCTGTAGGAGCAGTTCAGTGCGCGGTAGAGAGGAGGGTGCGGATTCACTCATCCCAATTGGCCCCCAGGATATAGAGATTTTGAAAAATGGGAATGCAGTTACAATTTTAATTAGATATAAAGTTTTTAATAATTTTGCTGAAATGAGGACTTCAAAGAACATATTTTGCAGCATTCAGGCCCATAACTCCTGAGTGACAGTTTTGGTTAATTTGCAAGTTTTCAGATCAAACTTTGCCCCTGGCTCCATGCTGAGGGTAAAGTAAAATGTCAATTTCTTTCTTCAGTGATCTCAAGCATCTTATTTAGGCAGGTGTACTGAATTCCCTTATTCCGTAGATCTTAGCGGAACAAAACTACTCATTAAAATATATGCTTCGGTTTAAAAAAAATAAAATAAAATTAGCCACATAAATAAAATCAGGAGTAATAAAGGGAATCAATCAGCAAGAAAAATGTACAGCAATATACAACATAAAATTTTAAAGAAGAATCAGGGTAATATCATATATGAAAAGGTGATTAAATGTTAGCATATGATTATGCTGTCACTGCATATTATTATCAAAGAATGTTTAATTTATACCCTTTTTTCAAAATTAGAGATAGTTGTGCAAAAGGTTTTTCTTTCTCCTTCCTGCTTTAGACCATTTTTCCCCCTGCTGAATCCAAACATACTACAGATTTGTGATTCAGATTTGTGGTCCTGAATTAATTACATTTGATAGCTGAAGTACATTAGCTTTTTTTTGGCAGTCTACAAGCACAAATGATAGAGGAGGATATTCTCAGTCAGTTGAAGGTTGTGATTCAGCTCCTGCCTTCTCTCTTTTCCTTCCCAACACTTCCAGAAGTTGTGGGAGAAAATGGGCAGCCAGGCGGCAGTTTCAACAACCCACCCTCTTTCGCCGAGCACATTGCAACAAAACAGCAAGAAAGGGGTGATGTGATGTGTAGACGGAAACACAGCAAATTGGTAGAAATTAGTTGCTTGTCATAACTTATACAAGAAAACACTCTGATTTCTGAAAAATGTGGAGGATGAAGGGATTCTGGGACAATTTGGCACAATTACTCAGGTACTTCTGCCAGAGGCATCGCTAGAGGGGGGGCCTTTCCCTCCCCTCAGGAGCCATTCTCCTCCCACAGCATGCAAGCAGCTCCTCCCCTCCCTTTTGGAGTGATGTGGGTGGGGGTGGGGGAAATAGAGGTGAATGGCTCCTGGAGGGAGGGGAGGGGGAGGAGCCACTTGCATGCTGCAAGGAGGCTCTCTGCAAAACTTAGTGCACCGCCCCCCCCAGCGACACCTCTGACTGCTGCACTGGTGTAGGGTGCCGCAAGCATGCCATAAAGCATGTTGAGACACCTGGAGAGTAAGCAACACTGCTGAAAAGGCCTGACAGCCCAATCCTGACCTGCCCGGAGTGCGGGGCTGTGGCAGCACCAAAAATGGCTGCCGCCGCTTCCTGCACACCCCAGGCAGCCGCCGGCGGTTCCTTGGAAGAAGGCGACTTCCGTCCCCTTTCCCTGGGTAAACGGAGTAGCCCCGCAATGGGGCTACTCAATTCAACACCAACCAAAAGATTGGCGGTGAATGAAGTGCCTCTGTGTCGGGCAGTGAGCCCGACATGGAGGCTTTAGATCCAGTATAGCTTTGCTCCATTGGTTCCGCCTCCCTCCCTCCCCTCTCCCTCCTCCTGGCACTCCTCCTCACTGCCCTCTCCCCGCCTCCCACTATGCCTCCTTCCTGCCCTCCACATGCCTCCCCCCTCCCCGGAATACCTCTTCTCCGCCTCCCCCCAAGCCTCCACTTACCTCTCTGCTGTTCTGCAGTCCACGCGACTGCTGAGCAGCGGAGCTTGGGTGCCATTAGGCGCTAGGCCAGCACTGGGCTTCCACCAGCACTCATCCAGTGCTAGGGCCCGCAGTTGTGCCTTACAGCACATTTGTGACAGTGAGGGCCGGCAGGAAGCCAGTGCACCAAGCCCAGGATTGGGCTCTGAGGCTGTTTCACAAGTGCTGGATCCAAGACCTAGTGCCCAAGGGAGCAGGTAGACTCCTGCTGGACAGCACAGGAGGGCAGGAGATGGTGGAGGGGGAGTGTAACATGTAGGAGAGACTGGAGATGGGATGGATCAGACCCAGGAGGGGGTGAGATTGACAGCATTTAAGCATGTGGAATCCTATTCCCCCTCCTTGGAGCTTGGAAGACCAACACAAGTTTGCTTGGACTTACATCAGGCATTTTGCTGAGGTTGATCTTATTCATTCATTCATTCATTCATTTAATAGATTTTTATCTTGTCTTAATTCTGTCAGAGCAGATGCCCAAAGTGGCTTACAATTTATAGGGAAAAAAGTATACAATTTATTAAATGAATGAATGAATGAATGAACCAACTGGAAGAGGGCAAAACTATTAGCATTCAAGGAACTACTAAAGAGGCACAGGAGGCAAACAATCCGTCAGCCAGATGAAACAAAAAGGTCTTGAGCCCTGCCGAAATGCCATGAGGGAGGGGGTACATCTTAATTCCCCTGGTAGGCAGTTTCATAATTGTGGTACCACTACTGAGAAGGTTTGCCCCTGTGCTGCCATCCCCCTAACTTGGGAGAAAGTCTGCACCGGCAGGAAAGTGCCCAGGAATAGCCCCACTGTGCAGGCTGGGGATTTACCCAGGGTAAAGGGATGAATGTCCCCTTACCTCAAGAAGACCCCCAGTCTGCTCCTTCCCAGTGCTGGATATAGCATGGGCCAAGGATTGGGCTGTTAGAGGAAGCCAGTGGTTTCTTAATTTTAAAAATGTGCAGTAAATTTAAAAAATTAGGGTGCCGGATGTTTTATCCCATGGTTTGGCCGCCATCTTAAAAAATGGTCAGGGGTTTATTTTTTTAGATTGCTATGGAAAGTGATGATACCTGGCGAGGAATTTGTGGCAACCAGTTTTCCTTAATAAAATAATATAACAACAATGAATACAACATTTTGGTTGCAAGACCTGACAACCCATAGGTTTTGCTACCTTTCCTGTCAGCAGCAAAGTTGTCTGTTTTAAAAAAAACTGCTTAATAAATATTTAACCCTTTTACAAAGTGAGCAAACATATTTTCATATAGAATTGTTTCATTAATGAGTTGTCAGAATAGCTAAGAATCCATCAACCCCTTGCAGACTGCTGTAGTTTATTTTCCTCTGAGTTTAATTTGTGTAGACTTTTGAAAGGACTTGAATAAAGATTACTGGACCTGTTTTATTGAAGATGTAACGGATAGAAACACAGCCTATTTATATATAAAGCAAGGTCATAGACCCTAAGACTATGTTACCAAGACAGTGCAATTTGTTTGGTAAAAGCTCACAATTTGACCACTTATCAGTTCCATCCTACAAGTTCAGTGCAATTTTTGGTTAAAAGAAATGGCTTATAGCATAGAGTACACACATGTGCTATTTTTATAACTGCATCAATGTTTTCCAACTTTTTTTATGTCACAAAATACTTATTTTTGTGCAGGATTTTGGAATTGCCTCAATAGTCATGAGCACAGTTTTAAATTCTACATTTTTAAAATATCCTTCCCATGTTTTTTTTCCTTTTATAATGGTGATGCAAAACATTTCATGTAAGCTGTAGTTGATTCTGGTATCTTTGCTGTTGCAAACACTATTCAGCCAACCCGACTGACAGACATCACATTAGGATTGAATGGTCGAGCTACTCGTTTTTCAACACTGACTAATGTTCACTTTCTCGGAAGCCTTTCAACAGATGACAGTGGGCAATACTTCCACACTGAATCCTCTGTGTGGCTGCTGAAGTAGTAAGTACAGTTGGACCTTGGTATCCACAGGGGATCAGTTCCCAAACCTGCCATGGACACAGAAACCCATGGACAAGTGAGGGCCCAATCTTAACCTCAGCCGAGCACATTTACAGCACCCGGTGAGTAAGTGTGGTCAGTGCTGGACCCACAGCAGTGAGGCGCTGGGTCTAGTGCTGGCAGGAAGAGGACACTCTACCAGGGGCAAGTAGAACTGCTGGGTGGCAAGGTGGCCTCTGGGGCACAGAAGGAGGGGGAATGAGGGCAGGTGATGAAACAAGGGGGAGGGAGTGGGATCAGTGGCACTCTGTTCCACCAGAGCCTGAACTCCATGTCAGAACGGAAGGCCTAACATTTAGTCTCTCAAGTCTGTGCTGGCAAAATAGTCAGAACAGACTTGAGAAGCCCCATTGCAGGGTTTGAGGCTTTCCCCAAGGAGACCTCCAGCTATTTCCTGGTACCTGCTGGATACAGTGATAGCTGCTTTGGTGCTGCTGCTTCAGCAGGCACCAGGAAGCTCAGGATTGGGCTGGCCATCCGCAGGGTGTGTCCAATAGGACGTAACTGGGCATGTTTTCCGGTTGTGTGTGGAGGTGTTCTGAAGCATTCGGAGGTGTCAGAAAGGCACTTCCAGTTTCTGGAAAAACTAAGTGTCTTGGTTGAACAGAATATAGAAGCCCTATTGTGTTTATGGAAATGCAAGTAGAAGCAATAGGAGCAGAAACTCCAGCCTCTTTGCCTTACACCCAGCTGAGTAAGTAAATTGATATTAAACAATTAAAAAAAAATTGAAAACATGACCTTCCTGCAGCCAGACTGTGTGGTATAAAATTTGGCAACTCACATTTTTAAATTCAGCATCCTTTCTTCATTGTGGAACTTCTGATTTTCCTCCCCATTTTTCTCTTCCCATCCAGATTCCGATCTATGAAAAGCTGTTTTCCAGGAAAGCAGCCAAACTGTGGGGTATAAAATCTGGCACCCTATATTTTTTGAATTCAGTATTCCTTTTTTTTTAAATGAAGAAACACTTGGTTGCCACCAATTCCCCAAAATGCCTTCACCAATTCTAGAAGCTTCTTCTGAATTTCTGACTAGTCTAAAACCGTTCTTTGCGGGAGACACTACCTTGGACAATGAGCAACTTGATGGATTTTGGTCTTTTATCTCTTTCTCCCCACCCTCACTTTGCATTCCATGGGTATATATTTATTTTCAGTCCGTCATACTACTGAAGAAGGCCTTCTATCCATCCATCATCAAGCTAGCAAGAAAGCCAGGACTGCATGTTGTGTTTGAGCCAAAACTATGGGATTTCCTTGCTCCTACTCGATGACAGTGTTGAAACCCCGGAACAATAGAACTTGACTGGTCAAACTTATGAGAGCTTTTAGAGGCAGAAGTTTCTAAGTTTGGCTCATTTGAACTCAGGGTGTTAAAAGCAACCTGAAATTACTCCAGATGGCTAGCTTCATCTGAGATTTATGCCAAGTCTATGCTTAGTGTCAGAATCACTCCAAAAGAATATTTAAACAGTCCTCAAATAAAAAGCATGCAGAGAGGAAGAAAAAAGCACACACACCTCCAATCACTGTTGTCTTTGTAGGATCAATACAACACATTGTAATTCAGTGTTTCTCTACTTCTGCTCTTTCTGAAAAAAAAACTCCTGTGGCTCAGCAAGCAACTTCACAATGCACTTCTTTCAGGGGTAAACGTCACCTTCTGTGTGGTGAGCATGTCTTGGGAGACAACTGACTACAAAGCAAAGTATATGCAAAGACACTGAATCCACTCAGAGGCACTTTACACAGAACATCTTTCTGACACAGAGGCTTTTCTGGGTTGGGAAAATAAGATTAAAAGCATGTGCATGTCTGAAGAATGCGCATTTTGATCTATGTGTGCTGGGCAGCTGCTGGCACCCACAACTTCCACTATGTACGATTGGAGCAAAATAGATGCTTGAAAGTTGGATGGGATTGGACCCTTAGTGTATTTAGAATCAGAGACAGTCAGGTTTTGTTTTTGTCCAGGCATATCAGTGAAAATGAGAGTGTTCTATAATGTTTTTACTCTCTGTACATCACAATATTTTCAATGTGGATTTATTGATACAGCATTTTGGGAAATTAGCTTGAATTACAAGCATCTGATATGGTTATATGCATATTCAGATATCCCTGAAGGAAAAAAGACTGCACTGACTGGATTCGTGCTCAATAACCAACTGACTAAGGATCAGAACCAATATGTAGATATTCTGTAGCCCTACGCAGACAGAATGATGTGTGGGCATTTCCTGGCAACAGGGGGATCAAAAGAGTGATGGCTAGCTTTGACCCCATACTGATGTGCTCCTGAAGTCTACCATCCCCCACTCTTCAGGCGATTTAGGCTGCAATCCTAGCCACACTTTCCTGAGAGTAAGCCCCATTGAACAAAATAAGACTTACTTCTGAGTAGACCTGGTTAGGATCGTGCCCTAAGAAGCTGGATTCTAATGGACTGATCGTTTCCTATGGGGAGTTTTGACAGTGCAGACAAACATGGGAAGACTTTTGAAAAACAGAGGGGGACAAGCAGAATGATTGGCAAAAGCGCCCCTTCCAAAGGTCGAAAGGTATCTCCTGCCACCCGGGCTAATTGCTACACACACAGAGAAGTGGAGACTTGGTTAAGGATTCTTAAGAAATACCTTACTTACAAATCATAGAAGATGACATGCATTTTCTGATTAGGATCAGAGGCTCTAACACTTTAGGAGCAGGAAACCTAGAGCAGTTTCCCTTATATAAGAACATAAGAAGAGCCCCACTGGATCAGGCCAAAGACCCATCTAGTCCAGCTTCCTGTTTCTCACAGTGGCCCACCAGATGCACCAGTGAGCACACAAGACAACTTGATACCTGGTGTCACTCCCTTGTATTTGGCGATCTGAGGTTGCCTACTTTTAAAACCAGGAGGTTGCACATACCCATCATGGCTTGTAACCTGTGATGGACCTTTCCTCCACAATTCTGTCCAATCCCCTTTTAAAGGCATCTAGGCCAGATGCCATCACTACATCCTGTGGCAAGGAGTTCCACAAATAAATTACATGCTGGGTAAAGGAGTATTTTCTTTTCTGCAAGTGTGGTGAGGATAGACCCATGAGCAAGGAGCTCCAGCAGGACACATCTTTCTCCTGAGATGTCTGGGGAGAAAAAGAGGAGGACGGAAATAGTTAAGGCAAGAATCACAGGGAGGGACTATTTGGTTCTCTCTGCAAGAACCATAGAGAAGGACAGGTAGATGGTCTCAAATGAGGGTGGTACATTGCCCTCCAGAGTCATGCAGGCAGCATTGCATCCACATTCCAACAGTGACGGGGGCAGGGTTTCAGAAGTGTGTTGGTATGGGGGTGAAGCTTGTTGGCACATATTCACTTTCCCTGTCATGTGGACAATATCCATACTGTCATAACATTTGCAAAGGACTTTTGTTTCCCTGTCTCCTGCTCCAAAACCATTGATCACAGTTAGCAGAGAGTAGAGAGATGCAATTTCTTTACTTAACCCATTCTGCCCAGCCCACAGGTGTACACATTTAGTCCCTGTTGTGTATATGCAACGTTGGGCAGAAATGACTGAAGGATGTATATACTGCCCTTTACCTTTACAGGCACTTGGGATGGTGGCCCAAGAAAGAGAAACATAATAAAAATAACACATGCCAATATACCAATATAAGTATAAGCATGCCAATATACAAGGGGTGACCAAATCACAGCGCTTGAGCCACATGCAGCTCTTTGACATATAATATACAGCTCTCATAAATACATTGATTGAGCTTCTTTGTGTAACACAATTAATATAAAAGTGCAAATAAGAAATTTTCAAGCTTTATAATAATTTACCGGGTATAACTTGAGAGTCTACTGAATTAAAACATAAGTAAGGGTAAGTAAATATATTTAAGAATTTTAAATGCTTCTTAAATATTGTGGATACCACTCATCTCTCTTGTGGCTCTCAAGCATCTGAACTTTATCATATGTGACTCTTACATTTAGGCAAGTTTGGCTACCCATGAATTATAGCATCAAAATAAACCACAAGGGACAACCATATTTTTTTTTTTAAGACAACAGAAAACATCAGTGAACCATTATGCCAGGCTGCGCAGACCCAATTAAAAACTGTGTGTTGATGGAGACCAGTAATGAGGCAGGGAGTCCCATAGCTTGGGACTCAGCCTGAGTCTCTGTCAGTATTGGGCAACCCAGTCCTAACCTGTGCTGGAACAGGCAGGCCAACTGGCCTGCACAGTGTCCATAAGAACATCCCTGCCGGATCAGGCCAAAGGCCCATATAGTCCAGCCTCCTGTGTCTCACAGTGGCCCACCAGACAGCAAGACATAACCTGCATCATGGTGCCCTCTCCTGCATCTAGCATTCTGAGGTAGCCTACTTCTAAAATCAAGAGCTTGCACATACCTATTACATCTTGTAAACTGTGATGGACTTTTCCTCTAGAAATTTGTCCAACCCCCTCTTAAAAGCATCTAGGCCAGATGCCATCACCACTTCCTGTGGCAAGGTGTTCCATAGATTAATTATATGCTGAGCAGGTTAGGAGATGGCTGGAGGACAACTCGGGGTAAGGGAATATATTCCCAGTCAGTTCCATTGCTGCCTGGATCACAGTCTTTTTTTAAAAAAATAGTTAATTAGGTTCTTTATTGCCTGAAATACCTACACATCTTTATTTGGGCTTTGATTTTTAACTTGTGAGTCTACTCTGCTTTTCTTTATACGGCCTCGCACATTATATGTTGCATATTATATGTTAAAAGGCCGACGAAAAACAGTGTGATCTGTTCATAAATAGTGTGAATAACCTCACCAAGAGGACCAAATGTTCATCATGCATTATTAAAACAGCATGCAGCAATGATGCTTTGAAACCCCACAATATTTTGCACAGTATGTGCTGATGGTTTATAAGGTGAAATTCAGTAAGGTGAGTGTTCTAATGAACTTTTTTAGCCTGTTTTTCCAGCTGGATAATCTATCATGTTCAGTTTCTCCCACTTCAACCGGCCCTTGTTATAACTTCTCATTTTGTGTCCAAGTGTTAAGATGATGGACAGCATTTGCTGATTCAAATTTTGTCTGTGCTTTAAAGAGAACAGTTTCGGATATCAACTTGCCGAAGCCCGGTTCCTTACCCTTGCTGCTGTGAACTTCCCTTGCTAGTTTTGGCAGTTTACCGAGTTCTGCATGGAAGTCTCACCAGTTATTTTATGGGGAGTGGGAAGTAAGATGGGAGCCCTAAAATATTTGCTCTAGAAAGCTGGTGATGGGTTGAGAAAAAGAATGGTGTACAGTTGGACCCCAGTAGCCATCTGGGGTTCCTTTCCAGAATCCTCCATGGATACCAGAATCCGCAAATACCTTTAAAAACAAACAAGCAACCAAAAAAGCACCAGAATCAAACATTTTTGTTTTTTCATGGCCAAATCGAGCCATTTCCAAACCTGCAGAGCTGTTATTAGGACTGAAAGATCCGTTTCTAGGTCATGCTGAGGTTCCTTTCTTCTCCCAAGCTCGTCGCAGAATGCATCACAAATCCAGCGCAATCCTATACATGCCTACTCAGAAGTAAGCGCCATTTAGTTTCAGTGTTAGCTATTTCCAGGTAAGTGTTTTACGATTACTGTCTTACTATGCAATCCTGTGCATGACTGCTCAGAAGTAAGTCTTATCAAGTTCAGCAAGATTTATTGCCTAATCCTATGCTGGCCTACACTGGCAAAGCTCATGCTCTTGCAACTGCAGGCACCACAGATGCTCTGTCATTTTGCAGCTTGCTATTGATAGTGCAGGAACCAGTAAGCCCCAGGCCAGCTGTGGCAAGGTAGGTTGGTGGCAGGAGGAAGAGGATTGAGGAGTGGCTGTGGCTTGGAGGAGGATCGAGGCGGGAAGAAGGCTGGGTTGGCGGCGGAAGGGGGAGGATCACTATGAGACTAGCATGTACCGAAATCCTGTCCCCTCCTTCCAGACCCAGACCTGCATCCTGACTTTCCTCAGATTTATGCCAGCTAAATAACTGGCGTAGGTCCAAGGAGACCAGCTGGTGACCAGAAGGCCTTTGCAAAGCTAAGTAAAAACTTTTTTACTTACCTTTCCTGGGCTGTCTTGTCCTGCCCCTCCAGTAGCATAACTAGAGGGGGGCAAAATGGTAAGTACTGCAGGCGCTACAATGCACCTTGTAAGCAGCTCCTCCAAGTCACTGAAGCGATTCTAGGAAGCGATGGCAATGCACAAGTGTTTGCTGAACCGAAAAGCATCACCTGCACATTGCCATCGCTGCCCCAAATGGCTCTGTTGACAAGTGAGGGGGGCCACTTACACGGCGCATTGTGGCCACTGCTGTACTTACTGTTTCCCCCCCTCTAGCTATGCTACTACTTTCCAGCCCATCACACGCACTCTATTGGTGACATTAAATAACCTTGGCCGTCAGGGGAAAGGAATGGGCTCTTAATCTTAGGTAAACGTGTAAAAGATTACTGCTTAATATCCTTAAGTTTAGCTAGATCCTGCCCCTTAGCTTTAGAAGAACTTTTTTTTTCCCCTGAAGGATGCATTTACCTAGTCCATCTGCCTTCCCACATATCATCATCACATCAGTAGGCTATAGGAAATGCAGTATGGAGGAAATAAACTAGCATAGAGAAGGGGATTGGGAAATGGAGAGAGGCTCCTGCAAGCCAGCATATGGAGTGGAAGAGGCCTTGCTGGATTGGGGAATAGAAAAAGAGCAAATTAATTCTTTTAATATATTTTAAAAGGCTTTGATGTTATTGTGCATGGAAAGAGGGTCTGCTTTCCCCATGGGCTTCAGATAGTTGGCTGCCACGGGGCGGAGTGGGTGATAAGTTCTAAAAACCTAGTTAAAACCTTTTTTTTCCTTCTTAAGAGATTTCTTGGCTTCATAAACATTTCGAGCTTCTTCTGTTATGCATGTTTTTCCTCAGTGCCTATAGATAAGAGCAAATTGAATAGCAGTGATTGTGCAAAGCTCTCTGTTTTATGTGGCAAAAGAAGTTTCCAGTGCATCTTTGAAAATTCCCTTCAGTGACAAAAACGCAGTCAGCATATATCCTTGTGCCAAAAGAGAAAAGAAGAGAAAAGATGAAGGTATGAGGCAATCGGATCTATCTAAATATACCATCAGAACTGAGAAAATAATTTGCCATAAATAATGTATTTTTAAGTCATCACATTTTTTGTTTCTTTCCTGGATTTTTTCAATAGATTAAAATAAAACAAAAAGGGCATCAGTAAGTGAATCGCTTCAATGCTGTTGGTTGTCAAAACCTTGCTTTTCTTTTTTGGAAAATAACTTTTTAAAAATGTTTGGAATTCTTTTTTTTTTTTAGGGTCATCACCACCAACTTTTGGAACGTGGATAACCTTCTTCCAAACTCATCATTGATGATAGTGGAAATCCACGGACTGAATTTTCTTGATTCATCGCAATCTCCTTTCATTGACTCTAAAGGTCCATAGTGCCGGCGTTGAGCTCCAGCGCTGGTGCACAGTGTTATAAACATGCTGTAGAAGAGGGAGGAGGGAGCACCAGTTCTGGGCCTGGCACCAGAAGGATGCTGGCCGGAGGTGAATAGCACTGCCAGCTGGCTATGTACGTGTTTGGGGTGGGGGGGAGGCGTTCCCGGGCAGCGGAGGGCAAAACGGAGGGAGGAATTGGGGCAGGAGGGGCTGGGGCAGGAGTGGGGTGGAACCAGTGGAGGCTTCCTCCACCAGATCCTAAGTACATAAATCATAATTCTTGTCTGCATAGGTATGTGTGCAGAATCCTGCAAAATCATGCTGGCATTGGCCCCACTGCACTTCATATTATGGCAGCCCTTCCCTCATGATACTTGCAGTCTAAATGTGCTTCAAATAAAAGTCTGCATGTGCATCCCTATAGTGCGATTAAAAAGAAAAGGAAAAAAGGGTCAAATTCACATGTTCTTTATAACATGTCTTTCGGCACTGAGTATCCCACTTCCTCCATTAAAACCGAGTGGCTTAGACGTTTGTGCCATTGACAGCTGTCTCCTTTAGGGGCTTCTTCAGTTGATTTGTCACTCTTGTCTTGATTAATTTCCTGGCCAAAAGTGACACGACAATGCAGGCGCTGATTGCATAATAATAACCAATTTGGATTAGCATTCTAGGGTAATTCATTCAAAACAGTTGGTGGGTCATCTGTTTTCTCTTAGCTTGTTTGTCTCTTTTCGCTTCAGAAACCAAATATTCAGATTTATGAGATGGGGAGGACTAACACCAGGGAGCCTGGGTTAGCATCGCAATCCTCATTGTGCAACTGCTGCACCAGCCTAGGCTGCCACAAATGTGTCATAAAGCACATTGTGACAGCCTAGTGGTTAAAAACGCTAGTGGAAAGGCCTGCAACATCCCGCTGGCCCCAGAGCAAGAAGGAATGTGCGCTGGAATGGATAGCTGCTCCATGCAGCACAGGAGCAGGGGAAGGGTGAGGTAGGGTAGGGAGGAGTGGGGAGTGGGCAGATTGGATCCTAGGAGCGGGGAAGGGTCAGCAGTGCTGGTGCATGTCAAATCCTATCTCCTGTTCCAGGCCTGCTCCCACTCCTTGCTCAATCAAACTTGGCGATGGTCATTCATACATTGTTGGCATCTATATTGGGCTACTGTAATATGCTTTCCATGGGTTGCCCTTGAAGACTGTTCAGAAACTTCAGTTGTACAGAATGCAGTTGCCAGGTTGCTGACTTGTACCAGAGATTGTAGATTTCTGGTACAAACTGGACGCCTTGGCGACTGGCCTGGACGCCTTTAAAAGGGGATTGGACAAGTTTCTGGAGGAAAAGTCCATTACAGGGTACAAGCCATGATGTGTATGCGTAACCTCCTGATTTTAGAAATGGGCTATGTCAGAATGCCAGATGCAAGGGAGGGCACCAGGATGCAGGTCTCTTGTTATCTGGTGTGCTCCCTGGGGCATTTGGTGGGCCGCTGTGAGATACAGGAAGCTGGACTAGATGGGCCTGTGGCCTGATCCAGTGGGGCTGTTCTTATGTTCTTATTGTGACTGTGGAACATCCCTGTTATACTTTTCGCACTCACAGCCTCTACATTAAAGCCCTTAACAGCTTTGGATCCAGATACCTGAAAGACCATCTCTCCCCATATGAGTCTCTGAGGTCATCTCAGACAGCTCCATTGCTGGTACCATGACTCTGGAAGTGTGGTCGGTAGTACTCATGTCTATGTTGTACGGTTCAGTCTGTGCAACTCCCTCCCATATGAGATCATGACTACCTCTGTGCTCCACAAATCTTGAAAGCTTTTATTTTGACAAGCCTTTAGTCTCTGTTCAAGGCTAGTCCTTATTTGGCTGTATGCAGTGGTATAGCTAGAGGGGGTGCAAAGCACTAAGTGTTGCAGGGTTGCCTCACCTCAGCGTGCAAGGGGCCCCCCCTTTGGAGCCATTCCGGGTGGGGGGCAAAACGGACGTGTACGTTGGAATGGCTCCAAAGGTGAGGGGGAGGTAACACTTGCACACTGCAGTGAGGCTCCCTGCAAAACTTAGTGCTTACTCCCTCTTGCTATGCTACCAGTTGTATCTGTTTACTTATTTTTAATTGGTGGTTGGTGGTGGTTGGCAACCTTCAGTCTCGAAAGACTATGGTATAAGCCTACAGCAGCCATTTTTTTTGTGATTTATAGTTGCTTGCTTTATTGTTAACTTGTTTTGTTCTATGTATTTTGATTATAACCAACCTTGAGTTTCCCATCCGGAAAGAAAGGAGTGGTATAAATTGTTTAAACTAAATGAAATAGCTCATCCTGGCACAAGGGGATTTAGCTTATCTCAGCTGCTGGAAATAGGGGGAGACAAATTGGTTGGCACTGAAAGCCATATGGACAACTAAACAAAATTGCACATTTATGAGTGAGGATCATAATGAGCACATTTTACATTGGTATGATAGATGGCTACCCACCTACTGTGGGAATTAATTCTCCAAACGTGAGGACTTTGGATTCAGCATTTCCTAAATACACACCTGGAAAAAGTATAGTGCCTCTGTTCCTTTGTGGCCCAATATTATGGGCTGTAAATGGCACAGTGGCATTGCAAACCATGCACCACTGTAACACGCTGTGGGACCACCAGCACAAATGTCTGAAGGTCCTGCACGCATGCCAGAACCATCTGGACACTGTGCCAGAGCAGGCAGGTCAGTGGCATGATTTATTCATGAGCAGTTTGGTGGAGGTTTGGGAGAGATGCGGGGCAGGGAGGGGGAGGGGGCTGAAAGAGAAACCTGGCAGCGGTAGCAGGCATTGAGATACTGTCCCCTTTCTCTGCTTCTCTGTGGACTTGTGCCAGCAAAAATGCTTGCATAAGCCTGAGCGGCTAAATCCAACGACGTGTCTGGAACTCGTTTGTTTTTGAACTTGGGAAACTTACCTTGTAGTGTGACAAAGCACCATGTTCCTGCCTCCTTTTTAAGATCAGATCTCCTTCGGACCACTGCCTTTGGCAGCAGCATTTTCCCCTACAATCCCCCAGATATTGCATTGTTCCAGAGCAGGGGTGCCCAAACCCCGGCCCAGGGGCCACTTGCGGCCCTTGAGGCCTCTCAACGCGGCCCTCAGGGAGCCCCCAGTCTCCAATGAGCCTCTGGCCCTCCTGAGATTTGTTGGAGCCCACACTGGCCTGATGCAACTGCTCTCAGCCTGATGGCCAACTGTTCGACTTTTCACATGAGCTGTGGTATGAGGGCTCCCTCCATTGCTTGCTGTTTCACATCTGTGATGCAGCAGTGGCAGCAAAGGAAAGGCAAGCCTTGCTTTGTGCAAGGCCTTTTATAGGCCTTGAGCTATTGCAAGACCTTCATTCATTCATATAAGTTCATCTTTAATAAATTCATTTATGTAAACTTATGTAAATTTATTCAAATTTTAAATGTAAATTAATTCTTTTTTCCCCCCCGGCCCCTGACACAGTGTCAGAGAGACGATGTGGCCCTCCTGCCAAAAACTTTGGACACCCCTGTTCCAGAGCATTAGGGATGTGTGTGTGTGGCTGCCACCAGAGACTAAAAAACAGCCCACCTCTTAAGACGCCACCATTCTTATTTTACCAGGCACCCCAAGTGAGACATGTGAGATGGTTCTTGCTTTGCTGTCCTACCACTTCCAACTTTAGGGGGTCCCGCCGAGGGTGGCTTGCCCAAAAATCTCCTAAATCAGTGGTTCCCAAACTTTTTCAACTGGTTGTTCCCTGGACCCACTGGGCTATTGGCTGCGGCTACCCCTACAGTACGATACACTGTATAGGGTGATAAGTTTTTCATGACGATTCTGTGTCTCCCCTGGCTGGTTTCTGCAGCTCCCAGGGAGCCACGGCTCACAGTTTGGGAACCACTGCCCTAAATCCTAGATCATCACATGGGCTCTTTCCTCCCCGACACCATGTGAACATCATCACTGTTCACATGGGCTCTCCCCTTCCCCGACACCACTGCATTCTTGTTTGTGCATTGAGTCTGCCAAGTTCAGATTCCCATTCTGTTTCTTGCATCATGCTAGCTCAGTCAGTGGCATCACTGGGGGGGGGTGCAGGAAGGTGTGGGCCTCACCAGGTGATGTGCAAAGGGTTGTGTGAGACACCACTACTGGCCAAAAATTTTTAAATCTTGGTATTTTTGAATAATATTATCATGTTATACATCAATCAATGTGTAATTGCATTGCAGAATGCAATGAAACAAACCATGTTGAAATATCTCAATTCTTTCAAAAGTTATAGCCAAAGAACCAATGGTGGCAGGACAATTGTGCATCACCATGCCCACCACTTGGGGTATTGCCCCCCCCCCCATTGCATGGCAGGAGGTCCATCACCTGGTGCTGGCCTCCCGTACTGGGTGATGCAAACTCTAGTGACGCCACTGGGTTCAGTTCCTTTGTGTATTGTAGACATCGCACTATGTATTTTTCAGTTCTCTTGCAAGGTATTAATGCACTTTCCAAATTTCTTTTGACTTCATCATATTTTACACACTCTTTAAAAAAAAAATCATTTTTTTTCTAATGTAAACATACTTGGGAATGCATGAAAAACCAATTTTCTACCAAGTAACTCAGAAAGATCTCTAACGGCGATACAGTTCCCAAGTACAAAGATACCATTTGGGGTAAATTATCAATGTTTAACACTTATGAGACACACGAAAAAATGACTTGTTTGTACTGAGTTAACATAATCTGCTGTATTAATTGTTTTCTCTTTTTTTTGTCAAAATGCTGCTAATTGTGATCCACTTATCGCCTTTGTTCAAAGCAAAGAATTTTAATTACCTTTGGAAAATGTAATTAATAATAATTACATTATTACAAATGCACAACATTAATTGCAATTATAGTACAATAAAGAAGTCAAGTTCCATTTGGAAAATGTACAAGTCACTCTAACAAGCTTAAGGCATGACTGAAAATGGTGTTTCACATTTGAATAAAAGACCCACATTGCTTGCTTGTAGTTTCAAATTTGTCGGGTTTTTTTTTTAAAATACTCCATGATTTTCTTTAATATCTGCAAGCTAGTGGGGGTTGGGTTAGGTATTATCTACACCTATGTGCAAAATGGCTTCTCCTTATTAGCATTCAAAGATTGCACTTCTGTGCAGTGAAAGAGGAAAATTGTCATGAATTGTCTCTGACCTCTGGGAATATCAGCATGTTAATTTTTGCCCTGCGCTAACCCAAATAGCTTCTTGGGACATATTTATTTAAAATGTTTGTATCTCGCCTTTCCCTTCCCACAATGGAGGCACTCAAGACGGCACACGATATGTTAAAAATCACAGTAAAATACAAGGAAGATAAAATCAATAATTGACATCAACAGCAAAAATCAAAATTAAGAGGAGACAGAACAGATCAACCTATAAAAGCCTAAATGAAATGGAAATATTTTCAGTTGCAACTGGAATAGGGCAAGTGATGCGGCCAGGTTTACATCCAAGGGCAAAATGTTCTATAACCTGGGTGCCACTGCAGAGAAGGCCCTCTTGTATCATTACCAGACACACCTTTGCCAATGATGGAATGCACAAGAAAACTATCTGAGTTGATCTCAGAGTGTGGGGAGTTTCATACATGAAGAGGCGTTCATGTCCAAGGAGAGATTTCAGGCTTTAAAGATCAAAACCAGCACCTTGAATTGTCCTTGGAACCAGATAGGCAACCGATGCACCTGATAAAGCAGAGGTGATGTCATGAAACAGTGGAATAACAGTGGAATAATTGTACTACCAGTCAAAAACCATGCAATGCATGGTTTGCAACCACCAGTTGCAATTTCCAAATGATCTTCATGGGCAAATCCAGCGAAAGAATGTTACAGGAAACCAAATATGATGTTACCAGTGCATATACAACTATGGTCAGGTCTGACAGAGTCAAGAAAGGATGCAGCTGGTGCATGAGGCTAGCTGGGCAAAAGCACTTGAGGCCACAGCTGACACCTGATCATCTAGTATAAGACTGGGTCCAGGAGCACTCTCAACTATGAACCTGCTCTATCAAGGGGAGTGCAATCCTATCCAGAACAGATTAACCAGGAATTGATATTTTTTTCCCTCTCAACAACTTTAAAACAAAACAACTTATAACGAAACCACTTTAAGTAAGGACTTGTTGTACAGGTCTGTTTTCAACCAGAAGTTGTGGTTATAGTAGTTGTATATAGGATAAAGCAACATTAAAAAATGGCTATTTCCAGGAATGACCACCGAGATGACTTCTGTTACTGCTGCTACCTGCTGAAGCACTGGATAGCTTAAGGCAGTGGTTCCCCAACCACTGGTGAGTCATGGCTCACCAGGGAGCTGGGGCACCAGGGATGCCAAGGAATTCTCACAAAAAACCCACCACCCTACACAATGTGTAGGATTGTAACCCTACTGGGGAGCTGCGACCAGTTGCCCAGGAGGTAAAGGGAGCTGGCAGTCAAAAATGTTCGGGAGCCACTGGCTCAAGAGAAGAAAATGGACTGTATCATTGCTGCTGCCACGCTACCTCCTTTGCCTTCATGCGGCTCCTTTGCAGGAATTCTAGGACATTAGCTTTGGATGGCACTGAGATTAAAATCATTCTGTTGGACTCACAAGATATTTATGTCATGACTTTCTGAAGGTCCTTCTCTAGCAAAAAGGGTTGGCTGATTTGGAACAGCATTGAGTTCTTGGATAAACTTTACCCAAATGCAAAATGCATAAAAAGAAACACAGAACTTTTTGCAATGTGTCCTCAATTAAAATATGCATCTTTAGGGGCATTAATGCGGCACTACACTGGTGGATAGCGCTCAAAAGCAAAATGACGTTTTTCATCAGTATTTCAAAGTATTGTCTCCATATGACTCTTCTACAGATATAAAAGGAGCTGGGCTGTTGGAGGTTAAAGGCTAAAATACATGCAACATAATTTCTATGGAAAGAGTACACTCTGCACACACATGTCACAGAATCAACACAATTCTGCAAAGGAGAGAAGAATCTAAATATGACAGGCCACACATTGGTGCTTCTGTTCATGTGGATGAAAAACCATGTCCAGATAGGACAATTGGATCTTTTCGCGCACCTATATACTTATGGGTTGCCAGGAAAAAAAATTAGACAGTGTAATAGATGCGACCTAATTGAAATGAGTATGAATGGTATGTTCTTTCAGTATCGCTAGATTCTGCAACTAATTTAAAATTCAACAGAATAATATGAAGTCTTTTAGTACTTAATTAAACTTTTGTAATGCCTGTTTTACCAGGATGAATAAAATGCATAAATTGCATGAGGTGACATCTAATGCACACAAAAAAAAAGAGAAATGTGAAAAAAGAAAATAATCGGAACAGTGGGTACATTAAACTGATCCTTAATAATTGAAACCAATTTAATCATTTGAGATTATTTTATTCTAGCTGACGTAATACTGTAGCAGTTTTATTCTAATTATAACCTGTTTCATTTTACTCTGCCTTTCTAGTTAATTATTACAGTCAATTTGTAAAATGACATGGTTCCACATTTGCATAGGTCACTATTAAATAAATGAATAGCTGAAATTACTGTAGCATTGAAGTGTCAACTTTGGTAGAAGTCAAGAGGACTTCAAATGTTCTTCTAACACCCCTTAATGTGTTAATGACCACTATTAAACTGCAATTAAAAGGCCAGAGGAAAAAAAAAAAGATGCATGAAACAGTTAATAGAAAAATAGCAGTGGCACAATTAAAATGCTTCAGGTTTTTTTTTTTTTTTGACTGATACAAAATAAAGTGATATGCTTAAAGAAGTATAGTATGAATCGGTGCTTCGTACATGACAGAGCTGACAGTTTAATGATAACAAATCATAGGCTGCCTTTTTGGGGGGCAGGATTACCATCAGTTTCACATTAACTTCACCAGTAAACAAGACAATGTGGTGATTTTACCTTGTATTTAAATTGCTACTTATTATGGCACTAAATAATAGCTTTAAATAACCGGTGTCCAGATCAGTGATATCCTGTATAAATTCGTGAATGTGATAAAGAGAAAGATGGTTTTGAAAGCAACCGTGAAAGTTTTTTTGTCATGCTAAATAAAGGCAATGTGCACATCTCACTCTGTAGCACCGTTTAAAGGCCTTTCCAGGTAATTCTCCCACTCTGGCAAGAGAGATCCGTAGGCTTGTTGCCAAATTATTTATTCATTTATTTATTTTGTTGGTTTTAACACAGTCTTTCTCAAAGACTCATAGCAGGAAAGGGCAACTCGGCTTGTAAGGCTCAGACTCGAGTTGCCCAAACATGCATATCTTGAACTCCTGTGGACTTGAGACATTTGTGACTCAGAAGAAACCGGAAGTGACTCGGGATGCGAGAGTTTGTCTTGGGAACAGGTGGTTTCTGGGTTTTGTAAAGAACTGGATTGGCGGTTTCTATACTGCTGCACTCACTCAAAGAATAGCAGAGCTCTTGGTTACAGGTAGGATAAGGGTATCAGGGAAGTGTTCAATGAGAACTCTGACATACACCACCACCAGCTCCATTTTTTTGATGAAGCCGCGCCTGACTTATTTATCAAAGACTCTGATTCGAGTCAGACAGAGTCCCAAAAAGGTTCTGGTCAAGTCCCAAAGGCTGCCTATTAAGATGTGTGCATGAGTTGAGTTGAGGGGGGCAGGGACTTGGAACTCAATTCGAGTCTCACCTTGGTGGATCAGCACATTCCTGACTCATAGACTTGAGTCACATAGAATCAAGGCAGTTTACATAGGCAGGCTGACCATAAGTCCCATTTTTATAATGGGGTTTTTTACAAGTAATTCCCTCTGAAAGGCTATATGGAAGAAGCCCTGGGAATCAGGACAGGTGACCACAAAGGAAAGGGGGAGTGTGAAGAGATACTCAGGAACCCCTCCACCAGAGACTACAAAACAAACCCTGCAAATTAAACCCTGCAAGACCTTGAGAAGCATCTGGTTGGAGTGAGCCCTTCATTTCTTCCTTATTAACCCTTGTAGAGACCCCACAATGTCCTCCTCAAACCCGTACAATGGGGAACTATCCCCTTAGGAGGAGGCTGAGCACCAGGGGGCACATTATATGATATAGTGTGGGCCTTCAGCATCTGCGGTCTTGGAATCCACAAGTTCCAGAAACCATGGTTAGTGTCCCTATGCCTCAGAACTTCTGGATGCAACCAGAAGCGATTTCTTGCTCTGTCCAGGAGGTGTTATGAGGTGTGTGGAGGCCAATGGAGGGGGGCGCAAACAAGGAACGACCTCCTGAGGGCCGGGTGTGACCTCAAAGTGAGTAATTGCGATGCTGAGACAATGTCCCCACCTTGGAACTCCAGCATCCTCAGATTTCGGTACCCTCTGGGAGGGTCCTGAAACCAATCTCCCGTGGATACCAAGGGCCAACTGTTCTTCCATTATTTTTGGTACAGATGCACAAGAAGCTGTTGAAGATTTTGTTTGGGGGGTGGTGGTGATGGCTTGATCGTTTTGTTTCAGCCAGTTCATGATCGACTATCGAGCTTCATTGGACAGTTGAAATTAGGAATATGCAAATACGTACATAAAGACAAGTTACAATTCCCAGTTAAACTAACATTTCGCAAAGACTTTCATTGCTAAGATAAAAGACTGGAATTTGCTTAGGTTGTAAAATTTAAAAACATAATTTGATCAATCTGGTTTTCTGTCTTTAACAAAAGTGGGATTTTGACCTCCATGGCTATGGAGAATATTTTATTTCTACATGTGTGTATATTGTATGTCGCATATTGTAAAAACTGTATATATTGTATAATGCTCTGTTGTGTAGATGTGAGCTGGCTCTGAGCAGGTTTCGTTGTCCGGGTCCACACAAAAGTTACAAGCATTCTATGACTTTATCGACAGCCATGATCAACATTTTATACCTTTCACATCCTTAAACTAGAAGCACGTGAGCAAAAATTGTTTGTTCGAAATAAGTGGAATTCTGTTTCTCTACATCCCTAAGGGCTAATAAGTTTAGATAAATAAATAAAGGATAAATTATAATTTCAACTTTCCTGTGTAGTCATTATCTATTTATTTATTTGTATGTTCATACACACATAAATGCATATATACATACATGCATACATGCATACATACATACACACACACACACACACACACTCTGCCGTTTGTCCACTGGAGCAGATTCCCAAGGCGGCTTACAATTTTAGACTTTAAACAAAAACAAAAAAATGAACAAACATGAATACTACAATATAAACAACAGTAAAACAATAAGTAAAACAAAATAAGGGCATACAGAGGCCCAGAGGGCAGAGAGATGACACATCAAACCTACACAAGAGTAAAGAAACGTTTCGAGCTCTGGACAAAAAGCCCTGAGGGAGGGGGTAGTTCTTAGTTTCCCCAGATGTGAATTCCATAGTTGTGGGGCCACTACAGAGAAGGCTCTCCCCTGTACCGCCATCCTTCTAACTTGACAAAAATGTAGCATTTGAAGAATTCCCTCAGATGACCTCAGATAAGGCAGTGGTTCCCAATATTTTTTTCACTTATGTACCCCTTGGCAGTCCATTTCCATAAATTGCACTCCTCATATTAGCCCTGCAAGGCATTCTAATACAGACCTGCCTTTTTCCGCCATTATTCAATTCTTTTTCAAGTACCCCTAAAAGTCCTGGCAAGTACCCCTGGGGTTACACGTACCCCAGGTTGGGAATCACTGACCTAAGAGAATGGGATGGAATGTATGGGAGAAGGAGGTTCCTCAGATAACCTGGACCCCAGCTATGAAGGGCTTTAAAGGCCAATCCCAATCCCTTGAATTGATTAATGCCCATTAACAGCATTAATGCCTTCTGTGGAAATAAAAACCCTTCTGATGGAACTGGGCAGAAGATGGACACGTAGATAGTGCCCTGCTTTGTCTTATAGTACCTTTTTTCTGCTTTAAAAAAACATGGGGGGGGGGGAAATCAGCAATTTCTTTAATATTTGGGGAGTGACTTAGGTGGTCATAAGTGTTAACGGGAGGAAAAGACCCCCCCCCGTGGTGCTGAAGCAATCATCATCATCATCATCATGATCAGTGTAAAGCTGAGAAAAATGTAGATCTATTTAAAGCAGGGATGACAGTTGTTGAGCATTGTGATGTATCATCTTGACACGAGCTGAATGAGACAGATTAGTGACTGACACTACCAATGTCAGAATTTACATTGTGGCACACACAAAACTCTGTGGAAATCTACTATTAGCTGCACTCCCAGTAAGCAGTGATGAGTAATGAGGTAAAAATTGACAATGTCAATAGTCATAAGCCCTCACAGGCAGGATAATGAACTGTACTCTGTGTGTATGTGTGTGTGGGTTGGTTGGATGGGGAGGGTGGGGGGGTGGGAGGGTGTGTGTGCTTGTGAATATATAAATTATGAAATTTTAATTGCTGCATCTTTCATGATAGTTTCATTACATACCGCAACAAATACCATGTGAATTGAAAGCGATATAATTTAGTTAAAAGTAAGGCTTGCCATTTACAAACCAAGGCTATGTGTATTTGACGCATACCTCATCAACGCAGAAAGGGGGCAGACATACCAAATACAGGTCTCATGGAAATAGCAATTCTTTACTCAAGGGTAGATTAGCAGCACAAACCTATGTTTACTCAGAGGTATATCCCATCACATTCAGTGGGGTTTACTCCCAGGAAAATGTGCATAGTCTTTCCGTCTAAGCTTCAATGGGACTTACGTTCGAGTAAGTGTGCTTCGGAGTCCTTAAATAGGCACATGTCTATTTAGCTCCTGAATCGAGCCAAGCTTTCTGTACCAAGTATTCACTGAGTAGGCTACATTCTGGCAAGATCCGCAGAGTAACTGATTGTTTCTGTCTTTTAAATAATTCATGTTTGTAAAATGTAATGTACGTTGTATCTGTGTGTACACATAGGTGTGCACTTATACATATATTTGTGTACTATTTAGGTTTATACTCTCTACGATTTCTGTACAGAGTTCTCACCTATCAAATGTTTATGCCTAATAAAGGTGTTGTTGACTGACTGTTGACTGTCTATTTAGCTTCCATGATTCCTGTTTTTCCAAACATGTCTAATTCACTTTTCGTGCTCTCTCCAGCCAGTGACCGTCACCAGATCGTGTGACGGCAAATTCCATTAACAGAGGTGTTTGAAAATGATGTCATTTGTTTTACTCAGAAGGATGCCCATTGTGTTCAGTAAGGCTGTAATCCTACCTTACTCACCGGAAACAAACACCTCTCTATCCATTAACTTTAAATGAAGATTAGACATGTGAGTAAAGACATGCTGCCCCCATCATGCCACCCCCCTCCTCGAGATACTCACCGAGGCTCACAGAGCCTCTGGTGACCCTTGCCATCACTCAAAAAGCCTTCTGAGGTTTCTCTGCCAGTTTTAAATAGTACTTCTGGTTCCCCAATGAAACCAGACTAAGAGTAGCCTCCGAAGGCTTTTCACCCGCCGCTGAGCGACAAGCAGAGCTTTGCCTGCCCGTGGAATGACTCCAATGAGTGGGGGGGGCGCAGCGCGTGGAGGCAGAAGTAGTTGAGGTGCAGAGAGGGCATGGCAGGGGCATGGCGGGCATGGCACTTGGGACTTTTCCCCCCTGCCCCCACCCCAGATCCACCACCGCTATCAATATCTAGTAGCCATACCTAAACTGAATACTAATATCTAGGTACTAATATATAGTAGCTATACCCAAACTGAACTTCTATGTGCAGAGACAGAATACTATCGAAAGTTGCCCCCCTCCAATGGTTTTATTGATGATTTTATTTATTGTCTTATATACTGTACATTTTAGCGTGGACATTTGTCTTGTGTGCCTTGGGCATTTGCTTTAGTATAGGAAAAGCAGGATAGAAATATTTTAAATAAATACATAAACGCGAAGGCAGCATTTCTGGGTGGGGGAGAACAGAATGGGGGAGGATGGGGCCGAGGATGTTCTGTAGCCTCACCCCTGCTTGCAGGCCAGGCAGGTGTGTGCCATAGGGCAGGCTGGGGCATTACTCAGGGTCAGGGGAAAATATTCCATTGCCTCAACTTGACCTCCAGCATGCTCCTAGCCTGCAATGGATATAAATAATAATAATAATAATAATAATAATAATAATAATAATAATAATAATAATACAAGTATTTCTATACCGCCTTTCTAGGTCCTCAGATTTCTCCGTGGACTTTATTCAAGGCGGTTTACTTGGGCAGGTAATTTAAATCCCCGTAGGGATTTTTACAATTAGAAAGGTTCTATCTTTCAAGAAACCACAACAAACAGATGTTTCGTTCTTGATCTGGCCACACATTCTGGCCTCCATCCTCCCACACTCAGAGCAGAGCATATAGCAGCATGCGGCTTGGCTGGTGCAAATTAGAATTGTGCTATTAAGTTCACAATAAGTACTTAGGACTGATATTCTAAGCATGCTTAGGAAGAGCCAAGTGGCAAGTTCATAAATAGCATGCACTACAGCCTTTCTGGCTATGTATGTATGTAAAAAACAGGAACATTAAGACAAGTATTAAAGGTCCATTTACATTTTCCCTAGGAGAATAACATACAGTCCTCATTTAGAATATATATTGCCCCTCTTGAACAGGAAAGCAAATAACTGACATCTAAATGCTGTCTCTGCTACGATTTTCTTTCACTTCCTCAATTAACCAAAGTCTCCAGGATGATTTACATCTCATGAGTACATTTCAAGATTTTCTAATGTAGCAATTTTTTTTAAAATAGCAAAATGCTTTCCTTTAACCTGTCACTGATATCTTACACGCATTGGATCAATTATCCATGTGCTAAATAAAGTTTAATTTTAATTGAACTCTCTTAAATATGTGCAGCTGGAAAGCACTGTACTAGGTGGATTATCTCATTAGTACTAATCTAAATGTTCTGTGGTCTTTGCACATTTTTATGTGTGTGGAGTGCATATTTTGTAATGATTTTTAAGTTGTTTAAGAAAAAGGAAGGGGGGGGGGGAGAAAGGAAAGATAAGACATATCCAAAAATTGTAACAACCATTAGTGTAAGATTTGGTCCTTAAATGGGATTAATTAAATTCACTAAATTAGTAATTCAACAAAATCTATTTCAGCAGACACAGTTACAAAATACACTTTTGATTCATAAAATATTGTCAAATAGTTTTTACTGATTTTTTATGAACTGATTTCTGGCTATCGTGCTTTTAATTAGTAGTGATAGAGCTACTCCTGCAAGATCAGTGCAAAGATTCGCATGCACGTATAGACTTTTATGTACATGGTCAGTGCAACTGTGCATATAGTGGCATGTCCACATTTCTCATACTTTATGGGCTATGATTTTCAAGCTGGTGCTGGCCCAGCACTGTCAGTTCCTCCTCCCTGGGTGCCGCAGACATGCCTTATGGAACATTTGCGCACTTCTTCCTGGTGCTGGAGCTCAGCGCCAGTGCTAAGGAAATATAGGATTGGGCCCAAAGTCACAGTGCATGGCTATATGTATTGAGTGAATGCCTGTGTACTATTCAGTGACTGAAAGCAGCCACGTAATAAGACTCAAGCACATTAATCCACCTCTGGTCTCAGGCAGAACCCATGGGGGGGGGGTTAAGGGAGTAATTTGTACCTAGTCAGAAAGGGGCCCAAGACCCTAGGAGTGGGCCAGAAATTTCCTGGGATCTTAAATTTTCCAATCTCACCCAGGCTCTGTTCCCACATGGGATGCTTGGGGTGCCACAAACCATAAGCACTGGAACATAAGAACATAAGAACAGCCCCACTGGATCAGGCCATAGGCCCATCTAGTCCAGCTTCCTGTATCTCACAGCGGCCCACCAAATGCCCCAGGGAGCACACCTGATAACAAGGGACCTGCAAGGCTTCCTGGGAATTGTAGTTAAGAACATAAGAACAGCCCCACTGGATCAGGCCATAGGCCCATCTAGTCCAGCTTCCTGTATCTCACAGCGGCCCACCAAATGCCCCAGGGAGCACACCTGATAACAAGGGACCTGCAAGGCTTCCTGGGAATTGTAGTTAAGAACATAAGAACAGCCCCACTGGATCAGGCCATAGGCCCATCTAGTCCAGCTTCCTGTATCTCACAGCGGCCCACCAAATGCCCCAGGGAGCACACCAGATAACAAGAGACCTCATCCTGGTGCCCTCCCCTGCATCTGGCATACTGACATAACCCATTTCTAAAATCAGGAGGTTGCGCATACACATCATGGCTTGAACCCCATAATGGATTTTTCCTCCAGAAACTTGTCCAATCCCCTTTTAATAAGAACATAAGAACAGCCCCACTGACATAAGAACAGCCCCACTTATGTTCTTATGTTCTTATGTTCTAAGGCGTGTATAGGAGCTCAGGGACACAGCTGCGGGGCTGCATGAGCTGCTGCGTGAGCCTAAGTATAATGATGCTAATTTTCTGCAATGATTTTCTATATTTAAAAGAGTTTGGAGAGACTTTGAAGTGTGTCTGGTTTTCTGTATTACCATATCTAGCTGCTGACACCACACAAGAAGGTAGACGTGGGCTCCACATCAGAAAGTCCAGTAGACCTGGATTCTAAAAACTATTCCGGCTGTTGCCACTCTCTCCCCACCCTGTTTGTCCCCCGTTGTGCCTGTCCCCGTTGCCACCCTCCCCCTTTGGGAAGAGGACCAAAAGAAACTTTGTACTCCATGATAAAATTCCTCTCAGAGGCCCTGGTCTCAGGCAGAACAACTTGGTAGCCCATGTCAATTCAAAAGATGTATCTAGCCAGGTGCTGCTACTGGGCCTCAGTGCTGAGAGGAGATGCCGTGGGAGCACCTGGGGGTAAGTCACACCGCCAGGCGGCAGTGTGGGTTTTCAGGACAGGCAAAGGTGTTCCAGGGTGGGGGGAGGGGGAGCGAGGGCGGGGGGAGGATGGGATGGGGGGGAGCGAATGGCCCAAGAGGCAAGCCCGACATGGAGATTCTCCAGTCTGCTCCGGCAAAACAAGCGGCACAAACCCAAGTAGCCCCATTGCAGTGCCTGTGCTCTTACTTGGCAGAAAAGGACGAATGTCCCCTTCCACTGAGGAGACCTCGGGTGGCCTCCATGGAGCCGCAGGATACAGCAGTTGCCATTTTGGCACCTCTGCACCTGGCAGGGATAGGATTGTGCTGTTTGTCAAGAGCAGTCAATATAAACAGAAGTGAGCTAGATGGACCAATGGTATGGCTCAGTATAACGTAACTTCCTATAGTATGATCATCGTTCGGTTGTCTCTTGAACATAACTATATAAAGAAATTTTATGGAAGAGGTATTGAGAACAAAACGGCTAATATTATAATGCCGTTGTACAAATCGATGGTAAGGCCACACCTGGAGTATTGTGTCCAGTTCTGGTCGCCGCATCTCAAAAAAGACATAGTGGAAATGGAAAAGGTGCAAAAGAGAGCGACTAAGCTGATTACGGGGCTGGGGCACCTTCCTTATGAGGAAAGGCTACAGCGTTTGGGCCTCTTCAGCCTAGAAAAGAGACGCTTGAGGGGGGACATGATTGAGACATACAAAATTATGCAGGGGATGGACAGAGTAGATAGGGAGATGCTCTTTACACTCTCACATAATACCAGAACCAGGGGACATCCACTAAAATTGAGTGTTGGGCGGGTTAGGACAGACAAAAGAAAATATTTCTTTACTCAGCGCGTGGTCAGTCTGTGGAACTCCTTGCCACAGGATGTGGTGCTGGCGTCTAGCCTAGACGCCTTTAAAAGGGGATTGGACGAGTTTCTGGAGGAAAAATCCATTATGGGGTACAAGCCATGATGTGTATGCGCAACCTCCTGATTTTAGGAATGGGTTAAGTCAGAATGCCAGATGTAGGGGAGAGCACCAGGACGAGGTCTCTTGTTATCTGGTGTGCTCCCTGGGGCATTTGGTGGGCCGCTGTGAGATACAGGAAGCTGGACTAGATGGGCCTATGGCCTGATCCAGTGGGGCTGTTCTTATGTTCTTATGTTCTTATGTCACTCAATGGCAGGGAGAGTTATCATTAATCATTACCGCTATTATTAATAATTAAAAAGTAGTAATACATATAATCAATTATTGAGTATAATTATTAATATTGGCCTTATTAATAATAATAATTAATAATAAATAAATATTTATATGCTGCCTTTCAACAAAACGTAGGTCACGGAGCAGTCTCCATAGCAAAACACATCAATCAGTGGTTCCCTGTCCCCGAAGGGCTCACAGTCTAAAAAGAGATGGAGAAGAGACCCCAGCAACAGCCGCTGGAAAAGACGCCATGCCGGTGTGAAGAGGGAGAGCTACTGTCCCCCTCCTAAATATAAGAGGATACCACTTTGAAAGGTGCCTCCTTGACCAGTAAGCATCGCAATCTGTGCACACAGCTGCCCTTTCCTTTCAATGGACTAGACCCTGTGGACTCATGAGACCCCCTCCTGTGCCTGGATAAGGTTGCTAGATCAGAGTAATGATGCCAAGGTGTCCCTTTTTATTTCATTAACCTTTCAAAGTCACTTTTCTTAACACATGATCCTGGTCTCTCCTGGGCTTGCCTGCAGCCATGTCTGCTCAGGCCAGATTTTGATAGCTTTAATGGGATAGCTTTCATTTCAGCTTAATGACCCCAATTGCTTAATATGTCATCACCAATTTTTTTTTTTTTTTCCTGTAGGTGTCAAGCACTTTATCATGCAAGAATCTTTTATCAACAGATGCTTCATGGATCTGGCTTTGGGAAGGGGGGTTCTTTGCACACCCATACAGAAATATAATGTGGTTGAACATTGATTTAGGGTGCAATCCTAACCCACTTTCCAGCACCAACAAAAGGGCAATGTGGCTCCGAGGTAAGGGAACAAGCATTCCCTTCCTTTGAGGAGGCCTCTGTGAGTGTCACCCAACTGCAGGATGCAGCACAGGTTCCATTGACACTGCTATGCCTGAGCTAGAAAGTTGATTAGGATTTGAGCCTTAGGCTTATGTGTGATGTTGTTGTTGGCAACCTTCAGTCTCGAAAGACTCTGGTATCGCGCTCTGAATGGTGGTTCTGGAACAGCGTCTAGTGTGGCTGAAAAGGCCGATTCGGGGGTGACAATCCCTTCCACACTGGGAGCAAGTGCAGTCTGTCCCTGGTCTGTCTCCCTGGCTATGGGCCTTCCTTCTTTGCCTCTTAGCCTCAGACTGTTGGCCAAGTGTCTCTTCAAACTGGGAAAGGCCATGCTGCACAGCCTGCCTCCAAGCGGGCCGCTCAGAGGCCAGGGTTTCCCACTTGTTGAGGTCCATTCCTAAGGCCTTCAGATCCCTCTTGCAGATGTCCTTGTATCGCAGCTGTGGTCTACCTGTAGGGCGCTTTCCTCGCACCAGTTCTCCATAGAGGAGATCCTTTGGGATCCGGCCATCATTCATTCTCACGACATGACCGAGCCAACACAGGCGTCTCTGTTTCAGCAGTGCATACATGCTAGAGATTCCAGCACGTTCCAGGACTGTGTTGTTTGGAACTTTGTCCTGCTAGGTGATGCTGAGAATGCGTCGGAGGCAGTGCATGTGGTCATAATACTGAATGGTGCTCCCTAAAGCATCTGATGGGCCACTGTGAGATACAGGAAGCTGGACCAGATGAACCCTTGGCCTGATCCAGCAGGGCCTTTCTTATGTTCTTATGTGTACCAGTTGGAGAACTGGGCATTTAGGTAGACTTGTGAAACAAAAAATAATGGAATACTAGGTGTGTATCCAACTGATCTACTAACATACTTGTAGCCGTGTAAATCTGGAGGTAATAGGTAATACCACTGAACTGTAATAATAATAATAATAATAATAATAATAATAATAATAATAATAATAATACAGGTATTTCTATACCGCCTTTCTTGGTCCTCAGATTTCTCCTTGGACTTTATTCAAGGCAGTTTACATAGGCAGGCAAATTAAATCCCCGCAGGGATTTTTACAATTTGAAAGAAGGTTCTATCTTTCAAGAAACCACAACATTCAGATGTTTCTTTCTGATCTGGCCGCACATTCTGGCCTCCATCCTCCCATGCTCAGAGCAGATGGAATAACTCTGCTCAGCTTGTCAGCTGCTCCAAGGTCGCACGGTGCCAGTGGCCTCGAACTGGCGACCTTCGGATGTTATCTTCAGGCAAATGGAGGCTCTACCCTCTAGACCAGACCTCCTGCCCAGCAGGAGGAGCAACTGTAGCAACCCAGGTGATATTACTCTGAGTTACTGGTAGGTGTATTACTCTGGCAGTAACTGCAGGTGATAGTGCTATGGCTAGATATGTTTACTGCAACCAATTAGATGAAACACACACATAGACCATGAGCCATGATGAAGTGAAACGTGTCTGGGTCGGGTTGAAATCAATGGCGCTTAAGCACATGTACCTGTGCCGTGAATTGAAGCCATTAATTGTATAATTTATCCCCCAGGGGCAAACGTATTGATAAGAACAGAAAGGGAATGACTTTCTGATAGCTGATGATTGGCACAAATGCATCTGTGGGGTGCAGGACAAAAAAGGCAGCTAGCAATTGCATGTCTCTGGCATTCCGATGCTGCCGATGTCAGGCATTCTGCCAGGAAGAGAAACTTCCCTCTCTTTCCTCAGGGAAACTGACAAGAGAACCAATAACGTACCTGGCACCTTGCAGAACCCCTTTCAACAAAGTAGCCTGAATGGAATTGCTCTTTCCAAGAAGGAATTAAGTGGCAAAAGGTGGGGGAAAGTGAGAAGGTACAGGTCAGAACTTATCCTCAGTGGATCTTACACCCTCAGATTTGACTCAACGTGGGGTCCCCGACTCACACTGAGGCCCAACCCAAGCTGTGCTCCAGTCACATCGGGAGGGTATTCTGAGGCACAGGGAGGTCACACTCGGCCGGTCTGCATCTCAGAATGCCTGTGGGAGGTGTCTAAAACACATTTCCAGGCTGTTTTTTGTTTTAAATGTAACCTCCCTGAACTTCAGAACACCCTCCGAACATGACTAGAGCGCAGCTGTGGTTGCATTTGGAGGGTACAGGTTGGGCCAACCACAGATTTGATTATCCGCTGTCTTTGGCATCCACGGGGGTTCGGAGAACAGAATCCCGGCAGATATCAAGGTCTGATTGTACTCATGCCTATGCTGGGAAAACACCATGAGCAGAAGGAGCATGAGGACACCTGTAAAAGCGCTATCCTAGGTAAGCTCAGTAGCAGTTTTCATGCTTCCACATGTACCCGAGCAAATTCATGTGCAACTAGAACAGCATGATTGGATTTAATTTCACTTTTTTTTTCCTCATACAGCATGCTAATGAGAAGTAGAAAGCAGCTCTTTGGGCAATGGAAGACACTCCTTGAATGTGAAATGGCATCTATGGATCCAACCCTCCATCTCCCAATCTTCAATGCAGATGGAAGTACATTGGCCATATGGGGCCTGTACTCTATGGGCTAGAACTAGAGAGAGCAATGAATGAGAGATGGCCACTTCAAATGCACCCCCTCTTCTGGCTTCATAGTGTATAGTTAAGGAAAGGCATCATGTGGCAGCATCATTTTTGTGACCTTCCTCTTCCCTATGCCACGTTTATGACTTATGGCATGACCTAGATAAATCTGAGATAATCAGGAGGTGCCCGCAGCAGCTTGCATTCATTTTAAATACACAAAACACGATACAAAAAAAGCACAAAACAACAGACAAGGGTACAAAAACAGATTCCTCAATTACGCACAGATACAATAGTTATAGATTGAATACACATATAATGAAAACATAGTTTTCTGGGAGTAAGTGAATAAAGTAGATCTTAGTTCTGAGAGAACATGCCTAGGACTCTGCAGTAAGCCTCTCACACTTCTTCTGTAATAATAGTGCAAGAAGAAGTATCTCTTCTTTACTAGAGATAGACTCTAGTATGACCCAGGCCCATCATATGAGAAATCAATTTCAGGTTTCTAAAAAAGCAGGCGAAAATCTGCTCTGTCCCTGCTGAATACAGCAGTGGTCTTCAACATTTGTTTGTGTTTTGTCTAGATAGATAGATAGATAGATAGATGATAGATAGATAGATAGATGATAGATAGATAGATGATAGATAGATAGATGATAGATAGATGATAGATAGATAGATGATAGATAGATGATAGATAGATAGATAGATAGATAGATAGATAGATAGATAGATAGATAGATAGTATTCACTGCTGAAACAGAGACGCCTGCGTTGGCTTGGTCATGTCGTGAGAATGGATGATGGCCGGATCCCAAAGGATCTCCTCTATGGAGAACTTGTGCAAGGAAAGCGCCCTACAGGTAGACCACAGCTGCGATACAAGGACATCTGCAAGAGGGATCTGAAGGCCTTAGGAGTGGACCTCAACAAGTGGGAAACCCTGGCCTCTGAGCGGCCCGCTTGGAGGCAGGCTGTGCAGCATGGCCTTTCCCAGTTTGAAGAGACACTTTGCCAACAGTCTGAGGCTAAGAGGCAAAGAAGGAAGGCCCATAGCCAGGGAGACAGACCAGGGACAGACTGCACTTGCGCCCGGTGTGGAAGGAATTGTCACTCCCGGATTAGCCTTTTCAGCCACACTAGACGCTGTGCCAGAACCACCTTTCAGAGCGCGATACCATAGTCTTTCGAGACTGAAGGTTGCCAATACAATACATAAGATAGATAGATAGATAGATAGATAGATAGATAGATAGATAGATAGATAGATAGATAGATAGATAGATAGATAGATAGATAGATAGATAGATCACCCATCCTATCCTGGGACCTGATCTGCCCATATCGCTACCCACTCCCGCCTGCCCATTTCCCCCTACCTTTTTGTCTTTACAACAACCCTGTGAAGTAGTAGCTTGAACAGGGCTGGCTTTAGGGGTTGCTGGTCCAGAGAGCAAGAAGAGGCTGTGCAGTGTCATATCAAGAACTTAGTTCTGACAAGGCAGTACCATTATTGGATTGGATCCAAGCCTTCTCTTGCACAGGCTTGGAAAGTTTGCTGTGACTCACCCAAATGACACTTTGCAACCCCATTGGGGTCCTGACCCACAGGTTGAAGAACCCTGGAATTGAGGAACTGGGGCTATTGGTTCCTATTGGGGATATGACTTCACTCTGTCCCCTTCTCTTAACACTTTTGTGGACAATCCTGACCCTACCACAGAAACCCACCATCTCTACAGTACTTCCTATCCTTTAATAAGAAAATGTAGGTCAAATAGTGGTTTATTTCCCAGGAGAATCTTGCCACATCTCACAGTTGTAATATATTTGCTCACTTACCTGTGTTATTATCCAATATCAACAATAAATAACGCTTGATGCACAGGCTAGGATATCTTATTAAATTTAGATTTACAAAAATTGATCAGTTATTTAAACTCATCAATTACTTTTTTCTTTCCTTCTGATGGTTTAACAAATCCTTCCTTCTCAGCCAAAATTCTGTCCAATGAATAAAAAAATCTTTACCTGGAAGTGTCTCATGCTAAGTGCTCTTCCTAACTTTTCATATCCTCTGGGTTGTTGATCGTAAATTCTCAAACGGCACCAAAGCTTTATGAAAGGCATATCGAAGCTAAAGGCTATAACAAACTACATTGTAGGAATCTTCAAAATCTTTTGAAACCAACAGCTGGTAAAATCTAATTTTATGGTGCATTTGGTCACCCTGTGTGGTTCATCAAAGTATTAGGTGATCTTTTTTTTTTTTTTTACATGCCAGCTAATTATATGGCCATTAATAGAATTTCCAAGCAAGTTAACCCTAATCAAATCTCACACTTTAAAAGTCATAAACAGATTGTCATGGGGTTGGAGGGGGGAACTCTTTCCCCCCAACTTTCTTTAATTATCTCCCCCAAAATTATCTCAATTTTTCATTTCTGATAAATTAACATTTCTTCTGATTTTGGGAAATAAGATGTATTTTTCTCCTGATTCTCTCTAGGCAGTTGTCCCTCTTGAACTTCAAAAAGGTATTTTCTTCTTTTTCCTGTCCATCTTTTTCTTCAACCTTTTTTTGCCTTATCTGTTTGACTGCTTGTTTTAATACTCTTCATCACTGGGGAGAAATAATCCAATTTGCGGGTCATGAGATCGGTCAACTTCCATTTTTAAAAAAAAATAGGAGTCTGAATCAAGCCTTAAATATTTGGCTTGGTAAGTGTTTTAATTTACATGAATTCCTTGGGCTCATGTAGCAAATGACAGTGAGGGTCACTTGAATCTTCTTTTGCCTGGGATAGTTTGTGGGGAAGCAGCTATTTCTCACTCTGGCCACTTAGGGTTAAACTACACATTAAGCTATCTGTGTAATGCGGCTTGATGGGGTTTTAGTTTTATTTATAAATAGCAGGTGTTGTCCACCCCAAATAAAGCATATCAAACTCATGGTGGGGTAGTGGGCTTTAGGACTTTGTATCTGTCGTGGTAGTGAACAGCATTGCAGTATCAGACGAAGCAGGTGGCCGGAGCGGGGGGGGGGGGATTAAGTACCAGACCACAGATGGGTGTTGGGGGCGTTGGTGAGCAGGGTTGACCGGGACAACATGCTCCCTCTCATGCTGCTCCAGGTGTTCCCTGAGCTTATTGCTGGAGCAATGGGGGGGGGGCACTTCTCAAGATAAGGGACTGTTTGTTCCCTTTCCCGGGGTCTACATTGCGGCTGCATGGATACTGGTAAGTTGGATGGGATTGGGTCTTTGTTCCCACATGGGCCCTGATCAGCCTACTTATAGGTAGGTGTGGGGGGGCAAGGATGAGGAGGGAGGGAGGCATTCCTGGGCGGGGGAAGGAGGGCAGTGGGTGGCCCTGGGGGTGGGTGGACAGATGGGAAGCAGGAGGCAGGGCTGGGATCTACAGTTATGCTGGATCCCAACCCCAGCCCCTGGAGCGACTTTAAGCCACTCCGCTCTCCTCGGACTTGTGCCACCTCAGGAGGTGGGGCAACTCCAAGGAGACCCATAGGCGCCAGCAACCTTACCCAGGGGTAAGGGGAAAAGTTTCTCCTTGCCTCTGGCTAAGCTGCTGCTGGCCACAGTCCTGCACTGGATACAGTGCAAGCCTCCTTGTTTGCCTGTTCCAGCGCAAGTTAGGATTGTACCCTAAGTGTATAGGCCCTGTGTCCTCCATTATATCTGGTCACCTTGGATGCAAGGGAGTGGCAACAGAATACAAGTATTTTGTGTACTCCCTGAGACATCTGGTGGGCCACTGTGAGATGCAGGAAACAGGACTGGATGGGCCTTTGGCCTGATCCAGCTGTTGGATCTAAGGGCACAATCTAAGGACACAGTCCTAACTAACTTTCCAGCACCAACCTAAGGGCAATGAAGGTCCGAGGTAAGGGAACAAACATTCTCTTTCCTTGAGGAGGTGTCCATGACTGCCCTCTAACTGCAGAATTAGCCCATGCCCCATTAGCAGAACTATGTCAGAGCTGGAAAGTTGTTTAGGATTTGTGCCTAACCGATTAAGGGCACAATCCTAACCCCTTATGTCAGGGCTTTCCAGCACTGAGGTAAGGGAACAAACATCCCCTTACTTTGAGGAGGTCTCCATGAGTGACGCCCAACTGTAGGATGCTGCACACGTCCCACTGGCACCGCTATGCCAGTGCTGGAAAGTACTGACATCAGGTGTTAGGATTGCGCCCTTAGTGATAGTCACATGGCCCAATCCTATGCATGTCTACCTGGAAATGTCCCACTATAGTCAGTGGGGCTTACTCTCAGGTAAATGTGCATAGGACTGCAGCCACAATATGTGAGTGGGACAACTGCACCCCAAGTTGAGAATAAGATGGTTCAGTAAATATGTCCCAAAATGAAACCCATAATTTTGTCAAAAGATGAGTTTTTCCCCATCCACTCACAGTGGTCTTTTTGCCCATTATGATGCCAATCTCTGGAGGAAGATCCTTGAAAGGCCTGCTCTGGAGGGCCAGTTCACAAGTGCGCGGTCATTGCAAAATGAAGGGAAAACAGACATTCCCTTTGAAAAGGCCTACTGGGTACTACGTTTGAGCCATTCATCTGATGTCACCACTGGTGGACAGCTCCTTGTAACCGGGGCTCTATGACAGACATAATTGGAAGCCTCTCTGTGATGTTCCGTGGCGAAACACTTATTGCCAACAGCGGGGTCAGAATTCATGCTTACAAGATAATGAAGGAAGCAGGTACTGTACGGGCATTAATGCTGTGAAGACAAAAAAAAGTTTGGCTGATGAGATAATCAAGTCTGAGTGGGCAAGGGGGCAAAACCTATTGGTTTCCTCTACCCAAACCAGAAGATGGTCGAGAGGCAAAGTATGTTACTGTAGACAAGAAAGGAAATTGTAAAAAGATCAATGGAGAGAGAGAGAGAGAGAGCACCAAACAGCTTCAAGAGAGTCTATTAAGATGATAAGAACAGCCCCACTGGATCAGGTCATAGGCCCTTCTAGTTCAGCTTCCTGTATCTCACAGTGGCGCACCAAATGCCCCAGGCAGCACACCAGATAACAAAAGACCTGCATCCTGGTTCAAGGTAAGGGTCTGCTGATTGTTTTGCCATCAGCAACATATGGACTATGTGCACCTACCTATGGTATCAAGGCATTCTAAATAGCAAGACCTGGATATAGATTGCAGCGAGGGGCACGTGCGTTACCATTTATTGATCAAACACCCTTGAACTGCAAACTTCAAAGCTTCTAAAGAAAAGCAGCTCACATCTGCAGCAGGCTGGAGGGAGGTGGCAGACTTGGGGTGAATGATGTCACAAGTAAATGACATCAAAAGAACCCAGGAATTAGTTTCTTTTTTCCACTGATTTCTAGTTGTCACTGTCACAAACATCACCCTTGGGGTAGGGAAGGACCAGGGGAGATTCCCAGGTCAACCAGGATTTAACCATCCTCCAATCTTACACCATCCTCCACAAACCCCCAAGAGCAATGTTTCTTTATTTAGCTTACTCCAAGCCCCAGGTCCTATTAACATGCAATTCCTTGGTCAATAATTGCACCCAATTTTTCATGTAAAAGATTTTTATTTTAAGGGAGTTTCAACTGCTCCAAAAGACATATTTATATGCACTACAGTAGCTAAAAACAAGAAACTAAAGAGACTAAAATTACCATCATGCAGGTCTCTCAGCATTTCCAGTATAAAAGATGTTAACCCTCAGCTCCCTTCCTCCTGCTGTGTGTGAGTTTTCAGACACTCATGCCCAGGTTTTATTCTCTAAATTACTGATGCACTACACCTGGGCAGCAAACACCCAACTTAATCCATCTTAAAGGGAAAGGCACTTGCCCCACTCCGTGACAGTCACTGTCGTCACCAATGCGTTGCTATCTTACCAGGAGCCAGACTCACAGCCCAATCCTAACTGGGCTGCCCGCCAGTGGACTACCAGTTCTACCAGCTTAAGTGCCTGCTCATCAGGCATTTCGCCAATGGGACAGCGCATCCACTGGCAAGAGCAGAGAAGCCACCAGCGTAATCACTGACAGCTACACTTGCTCGCCAGTGACGTAGACCCCACGGTCACGGTCATCACCTGATTTAACCAATGGGAGAGGTGGATGGGAATGGGAATTAGTTCAGTGGCAAATAGCTGGCCACCTTGATTCTGGTTCCTCCACCTGAGATCTAACTCCTCCAAGCAGTAGCATAGCTAAAGGGGTTGCAAAATAGTAAGTACTGCAGGCACTGCAATGTGCCGAATTAGCGGCCCCTCCCACTTGCCATTGGAGCCAATCCACACCGTGACAGCAATGCACAGGAGATGTTGTTTGGTTGCAGTCGCTGCCCTGAATGGTCCTGATGGTGAGTGGGAGGTGTAGTGGAATAGCGGACGATCTGGCGAGGAGGAAGAATGTGGTGTCTGCAGTGGCCCCTTTAAGAGTTAAGGCCTGGGCTTTCAGCAAAGGGTGTGCTGCACAGCTGCAGCCACTGAAGGCAATAAGGCATAAAAGCACCTGCTGAAGGGAGAGTTTGGTATGGGCAGCAGAAGGAGGAAAGCTTGAGGAAAGGGAGGCTGGAGACATGGACTTGAGGAACTGATGGCTGAATGGACTTTGGAGACTGCTGGAACAGACTACTGGAGACAATGGAGTTTGGTGTGTGGCTGCTGTGACCAAGACCTGCTGAGGACCAAGGGGCTGCTGTAGTGGTGGGAGGCTGCTGGCAGGAAGGAGGACCTCTGTAGGTTAAACAGGCAAGCTACCCTGGTGGTGGGGTCCAGCAGGAGTGCAGGGTAGAATCAGGGTCATTTGTTGGGGGAAAGAAGGGGAGCTAATTTGCTTAAAGTGGGTATAATTCTCCAGGCAGAGCTTGGATGGGGATTTGGCAGGAGGGGCCACTTACACAGCGTGTTGAGGCACCTGCAGCACTTAATGTTCTGCCCCCCCCAGCTATGCTATTGACTCCTCTTGGAAATCCCAAGAAGAAAAGAAAAACCTTGGTGCTTCAGGTTAGAGCTGGAGACCTGGCAACCCATCTGGGCTTGGATATTCCATTCTGATGTGTGAGGATGTGTCATGGCTGTTTTTTAGGGGTTTTTTTTTGAATGCTCTCATTGACTTGAATGGAGCTCCACTTGAGTGAATGGGACACAGTTTGTTGCCTGACAACCCGATTCAAATCCAAGACCGCAGTTAAAACATACACTGCCTCTTTCATTTCAGACACCTGGCAGGAGCCTCTCTGTAACTACTCCCTGTAACCATTGGTGTGCCAAGCTGCGGAGAGCTGACGAAGAAGCTTTCTTAGAGGCAGTCCCAAAGGTAGGAAACATCTTTCCTCTGGGAGACTTGCCAGAACTTGAGCACTTATTGGAAGTTCTGAAAGACCTTTTTATTTGATTTGGTTTGGGGGGAAATTAAGCTATTAGTGCCTAGAACTTCTGTATACATGCGTTAAATTTTAGGTACTGCGGCCAGCGCCACCACGCCTGCAACACCCAAGGATGTGATCAGCTGGAAGCTGATTTTTATGTTATTTTACTTGGATGGCTCTGTAGGACGGCCTTGTGAATCTTCTGGAGGGGAAAGAATTACAATTTGAAGATGTATTGCTCACGTCAGTCATTTTATAAGCAAAAAATCTATGCTTTATACTGAGCCTTATCCTTGGTTCACCTAATTCAGTGTTGTCTATGTTGACTGACAGAGGCTCAGTAGGATTCCAGAAAGGGGGGGGGGAGTCCCAGGTCCATCAGTGTACCGAGGTCATTTGGCATCGCACCCAGAACCCATAAATTTTTTGCACCCTCCATGACAATATTATTTTCAGTAATAGTCAAGACATGAAAGGAATAATAATAATAGCCAGAGAAGAACAGACAGTGAACATTTTCTTTTATTGAACTTTGTATAGGCATACTAACTTTGTAAGTTTGTAAATTTATATATAACTTTGTAACTTCACATATAAAATCATACCAATAAACATGCTTCTCTTGCAGGGGGCTGCAGCCAAGGTCACTCCTGCCGGTGCAGCCATTTTGGGGTGGCCTCTCAGACAACCCCTGCAGCCTGGCACTCAGGGTTGCCCCCCAGCCACTCTCTTCATGACTCTGCCACAGTCCAGGCCTACTTCGAAATGCCAGGGATTGAATCCGGGACCTTTTGCCTGCAAAGTAGCAGATCCACCAGGTTGACATTTTCCTCTATACCTTTGTAACTCCAACTGTAGCAGGAACTATACCATTCCTGATATGGACGTGAGCACCCATGCCAGACTCTGCTAGATGGCACATAGGAGATCCATGATGAGGACATCTTGGTTTTTATAAAGTTAATAAACACGGGGGGAGGGGCAAATAAGGTCTTGACCATGACACTATTGGAAGGTGTTTAACTCTTACGTAACAGCTGTGCTGCATCAGACGAAAGGCCTATCTGGTCAAGCATCCTGACCACCAGATCAGATCTGGTGGCACCAGATTTCATCACCTATTAATATGATAGGCTAATTACACACTTTGTGAATGTGGACCAGTTTCATTGGACAACGTCCTGTTCTAGTGCGACGAGAGAGAGAGAGAGAGAGAGAGAGAGTGAGTCTCTTTTCACATTCTTCATACTCCTTTCCTGTACTTTTCTCCTAATAAAAAACTCCTCCCTCCATTATTATCTGCCTTATGGGAAAATGTTCAGGTTCCTGTATCAAGCCTGGTTGTCCCTTCAGCCCATCCTAACAAACTGCTTTTTAGAATTGTACTACCTTTCAAGACAAGTTAGCTTTAAGTGATCAAAATCTAATTACTCCTTTACATAGTCCTGTCATTTATTTTTTTAGTCTTTTGAAATGTGGGCCTCGCCCAGAACGTGCCGGAGACTTCAGGTGCTGTGCAAAATATAGGACACAAAAGCATGTCAGTCCCCGAATGATGCCAGCTCCCCAATGAAATCACCTGACTGAAACCACAGCAAATAGGTGAATTTATATCTGTCACTTAATGGTTTATTGAGAAATTAAATCCTACAATCCTGATGTGACCCTGATAGATTTGGTGCAATTTTTTTTTCTTGGAGTCTGGGACAGAGATTTAAGAATGTCATCCTAGGCAGAAGATGTCGCCTTGAAAGTTTTGCAAAATGCAATTAAAAACATACATAATTATCGGCGAAGTCACTTAGCAAAAGAATGCTCACACTGGCTGTGCTGTGGGAGCTTGAACTTGATTTCCTATGAAAATTAATCGGCTATCAAACAATCTTCAGCCACTGAGGATGATTATAAAAAAGGAAAGAAAATGCCCTTTGTGTAGGTGAAATGTGTCGTGGACTGTCATCGTAATATACCTCAGTGAAATGAAGGTTAATTCTGATGTACAACCTGTGTGACAGTCATTATCAGTGAATCATGAAAATAAATTAAGCTACTGAAATAGATACGTTCTTCTCGCGTACACAGTGGGTTTCCTGTGAGGAATGGACAGATGAACTTTACGGATTATTATTGGAAAATAGTGTGGAATTCAATTAATACACCTAAAGACACTTTTATAGAGGGCAGTCATAATTTAAATGACAGCAGGAAGTAATTTTGCTGGATATAAGTCAAATTTCTAGAATTTCATGTTCTACATTATTAATTTAAAAATATCTTTTGAAGGGGGGAAAGAAAAAAAATAAAACCGACAAGAAGATGAAACCCTCACACAGCTTCCTCAAAAAAGAAGGAGCCCCTTTTGTGGAAAGTTTCCTTAAACTGAAATAATTTTGCATAACTATTCTGGCCTTTTCGTGGCAAAATTAAGCCTCCTTCCTCATTGAGAATGAGAATGAGCCCCGGTCATGTGCCCCTTAAAGATTCCCCGTGTTTTTCGGGACTTAATGCCTCCAGGTTTTCTTCCCGATAATGAAATTGGTTCTCTAAATTTGCTCTGAAAAGCAAATAGATGATAATTTTTTTTTTTCCTAATGTGGAAATTCTGGGAGGAAAATAAATTGAGGCACTAAGAATAGAGTAAATGGCAACCTTCAACAAGAAAGGTTAGATTTAATCCAAGCAGGCATCTGACAAGCTCCTGTACATGCTGAATCCATATCAGTGTGACCCTACCACAGCCCTGCTTTATCCATTAATCTACACTCCTGCTCGCAGGGAGCGGAATTAGTTCACTGACAGGGCATTGCCGGCTGATTAGCGTACATCATTCTATAGAGCAGGAGGAACAGAATCGCCCTCTTTCGTTTAACTCGACTGTCCTACAAAATAGGTGCTAATTTCCCCAAAGCAACAAGTTCATATTTGGAGTACATCCCAAAGTGCGGCCGCCGTATTTAGCTTGTACAGAGCCCCCCCCCGGGGGGAATTATCCCTTCCTTGGCAGGGAAGAGGATTTTATTTTATTTTAAAAGAAAACCCCTTAAATTTTGGGCCGAGGAGCCAGACTCAGCAATCCGAGGCACACCTAAGAGAGTCGTCTTTGAATTAAATGGACAAGCTGAAGCTGTTTGCATTAACATTCCTGGGTTGTAGTCGTCCAAAGGAAACCAAAGCAAAGAGATATTTATTGTGACACCATGAATGACAGTGGTTTAAATTATTCCTTATTGTTTATTTCAAAGTGAGGTTAGTGAAAGGTTGAGGGCTTTTTTTTTTTTTCTCCCCTCCTTTTCTTGTTCTTTTGTAGGTTCTTTTTGGCTTCTTCTTTTTTTTTTTTTGGCAGAACACATTTCAAAAATATTATTTATAAGCTTCATTGGTACTCTAGCCTGTTTTATTTTTTTTAATTGAAAAGGCATGTTTTAAAACTGTGCCAAGGACAACAACAATATTGGGGGTGGGGGAAGGAGACGAAGAAGGGGGGCAGGCAATTAAAGCCACGCGGAATTGCATGCTTCAATTGAGACTGTTTTAAAGGAGGGAGAAAAGACACATTATCATTTACATTTAAGCCATTCCTTAAATACAAAGCCAGCATACATGGAGGAAAAATGGATTTTGCGAAAGGGATGTCTGCTAACTACATGGAAATGAAAACTACTGTATGATATTTAACCAGATGGGCTTTCGAATCGGTTCCATATTCTCTGTTGCAGCTTTCATCACTAATCACAACATTTCATTTACTTTTTTTCTTTCCCTGTTTTCATTGCACTGAAAAGGGTGACCTTGAAAAGTCAACAGTTAGGTAATAAACTTTGCAAATCAGAGAGGACCATAATGAAGCCTTTAAAAATCCATTTCGCCTTTGCCTGACTACATAGGAAGGTGATTTATTCCAATCAACAAATATTAAATGTACAGGATCAGAAAGGCCATGCTAAGTTTGCATTGTGCATTGTGTTAACTCCTTATTCTGTGTGTGTGTGTGTGTGTGTGTGTGTGTGTTAGTTTCTAAAAGAAAATGCCTGAATCGGGAGAACTTACAGAAAAGTTTGATTATTTATAAATAGCTGAATTAATGGCCAGAAATCATGTGAATAAGTCTAACAGCTCAATCCTATCTATGGATTGGCTGCTGCTGCATCCCATAGCGGGCAGTTGTGGGCATCTCCTCTGGGTAAGAGAACATTCATTCCTTTACTAGAGGATCGTAAGGAAGCAGGAAGGCTCTGGCCTACTGCATGCGCTGCCCGAAGCATTTTACAACAGCCATAAAGCAGGTAGTGCTTGTGGAATGGGCTGTAAAACCATTAAGGAAAACTATGAATTATGGCTATGGTCCAACAATAGCAGTTACATGTATGCAAAGAGTCATATATGTACAACTATTTCTTTTTCCATTGCCAGCTTCATGGCTTCTGTGCTCCCCAGTATATTCCCCCACCCCTCCAGATGGAGAAGATCCATAGGGTCCAGGACTGTGTCTACAGACATGACCTGTAAGATGCCCCTGGGAAATTTGCCAGCAACTACCCCCTCTTGGTTGTCCTCTGAATTTCATAATCAAAGGTAGGCTGCCCCCTCTTTGAAGCTTTGAACAGTAGGTTAGCGCAAGAATGGGGCACGGGTATTTCAAGATCTTTCACTGTATATACCTATTGTATTAACGCATTCTAAATAGCAAGACCTGGATGTAGATTGCAGCAAGGGACATGTATGTTACCATTTATTGATCAGACACCTTTGAACTGCCCTCAACAAGTATCTATATGGCCTGCAGCAAGCCTCTGGCCTCCTGAAAGCCTCTGGCCTGCTCAACCAAATGTTAACAGAACAGTGCTCCAGTTGTGTCTGGAGTGTGTTCTGAGGGCTGGGGAGACCATGAGCCTCCCCTCAGAATGCCTTCTAAAGGCCTAAAAACATCACTTCCTGATTTTCCTGAAAGCCTTAGGCTTTCTGAGACTTTCTAATGTACTAAATTTTATATTTAAAATTTATTTATTTTTCCAGCCCTTGACACCATGCCAGATATTTGATGATTTGAAAGCCTTAAAGTTTAGAGACCTCTGATCTAGACTATGGGGCCCACTTAGGTGTGTGAAGACCTTGTTGATATTACCAAGATAATGTGCTTCTTGGTAGTAACAATAATAAATATAGTTGAAGTGGCTAGATGTAGGTTGTTTTTTTTAAAAGACTTATACATTCTGCAGATGATTAGACTTTGAGGAACATCTAGAGGCAAACAGTTGCACAGCAATTATGTCCATCTGTGCAATTTTGTAGTTTTAAGGACACTTCAGTGGGACACGTCACTGCTGTTCAAGCTTTGATGTTCTGGTGGACTTGGAAATGGAAGCCATTTTTCAGGCATGTTGACTGCAGGACCATTGGAGTTTTATAAGTCAGAATCCTGAATTGAGTCTAGAGCAGCCATTCTCAATGGGAGCCATATGGCTCCCTGGGGAGCCCTGGCACAGTTGCAGGGGGCACAGAGAAACTCTGAGAAGGGTCCCTGTATCTGTTTGTGTTGTGTCCTTGTTTGACAGGTGGGTTGTAGAAGCTGAGAAAGGCTGCTAAGGGGCTATAGCCCAAAAAAGGTTGAGAATGGCTGGTCTAGAAGATATCATGTTGGCAACCTTCAGTCTCGAAAGACTATGGTATCGCGCTCTGAATGGTGGTTCTGGAACAGCGTCTAGTGTGGCTGAAAAGGCCAATTTGGGAGTGACAATCCCTTCCACACTGGGAACAAGTGCAGTCTGTCCCTGGTCTGTCTCCCTGGCTATGGGCCTTCCTTCTTTGCCTCAGACTGTTGACCAAGTGTCTCTACAAACTGGGAAAGGCCATGCTGCACAGCCTGCCTCCAAGCGGGCCGCTCAGAGGCCAGGGTTTCTCACCTGTTGAGGTCCACTCCTAAGGCCTTCAGATCCCTCTTGCAGATGTCCTTGTATCGCAGCTGTGGTCTACCTGTAGGGCGCTTTCCTTGCATGAGAAGCTAATTAATATGCCACAACCCTGATGCTCCGAAGGCTGGCGACCAGAAATTACCTGAGAACCTACAACCACAGCTATACCAAATCTCTGAACCCCGCCCCCCCCCAATACTAGTCAACCACCACAATTCCCTCTGTTTGGCAGTGGGGACCGTGGGAGGGGCTGCCATCAGGCAGTTTGGATGTGCCCAGTGTGGAGCTGTTGCTCAGGGCCTCCAGCAACCTGATACCAACTATGCCATTCCCAATGATCTCTCTCCCTATGAACTTGGAAGGCAGTCCCCAAGGTTTTGTACTAGTAGAAACTTCTTCGCTATTATCAACTGAGAATGAAAATCAGCCTAAGGACACAGATGGGTTCATGTATGTGCGTACTGAGTTTTACACAATGTACACATACAAATGTACGTGTTTGTGTATGAACTTGTATTAGCTATGTACCGAAGAGCACTTTAATCTTGTTTCTCTCTCTTCTCTTTCTGCCGGTATATGTGTCTCATATATTATATCAGACTTGTTCATTGCAATCAAGGGACCCACTCAGCAAAGTGGTTTCATGAAACCTCAGAACTGGTGGTCATGGTAGTGCCCAATACGCCATCAGGGAATGGGCAGAGGGTACCATAGGAAGGCCGGAGCAGGACTTTTCCCCTGGCTCCCAGAAACTTGGCACCAGAATTGATGCTAGGCGCTGAACCCAAAAAATTCCTAGATGGGTCAACACTGCCGGCAATGAAAGATGCAGTTGAACTTCATCAAAATCAACAGGACTATCTGACCTCAACAGGATTAAAAAAGACCTTAAAAGGGGGGGGGGACTGGATTTGATAAATGGGCAACAAGAATGTGAGAACGGCAAGAAACTGATGGTAGAGTGCCTTGAACAGATGAATATAATCCACGATAATATTGTTCTAGGTATATTTTCATACCATCTTTGCTGCCTTACCGAATCACCATAATCTAATTTCCCTTTTCATGTCAATCCTCATGATTCCTTCAGGTCTTGTCTTCAGCATTCTTTGTCCTGTTCATTTGTTCATTGTAGTCAAGGGACCTACTCAGCAAAGTTGCTTCATGAAACTTCAGTAATGGTGGCTATGGTAGTACTCAATGTGCCATCACAAAGTCAATTTTAGACATTGATTCTTGACACGGTAGCTGCCAAAAGTTTTTCCTATGCTTGAACCACATTGCTTGAGTTACATCTAACATTCTGAGTGGCGGTGTCATAGGGTTTGTGTCAGCCAGTGCAAGAGCTCATTGTGACACCCCTGTGATGGACCTCCTCTCATACCAGACCATGTAGAATAAATTGCAATACATTGTCAGGATGTGAACTCGCCTCCCTGCATTACAATATCTGCGCATGAACTGGAGGTTGTCCATGACTTTGTGTACCTTGGCTCAATGATCTCCGACACTCTTTCTCTCGATACTGAGCTAAACAAACGCATCGGTAAAGCAGTTACCACATTTTCCAGACTCACAAAGAGAGTCTGGTCCAACAAGAAGCTGACAGAACATACCAAGATCCAGGTCTACAGAGCTTGCGTCCTGAGTACACTTCTGTACTGCAGCGAGTCATGGACTCTCTGCTCACAACAGGAGAGGAAACTGAACGCTTTCCACATGCGCTGCCTCCGGCGCATTCTTGGCATCATCTGGCAGGACAAAGTTCCTAACAACACAGTCCTGGAACATGCTGGAATCCCTAGCATGTATGCACTGCTAAAACAGAGACGCCTGCGTTGGCTCGGTCATGTCGTGAGAATGGATGATGGCCGGATCCCAAAGGATCTCCTCTATGGAGAACTCGTGCAAGGAAAGCGCCCTACAGGTAGACCACAGCTGCGATACAAGGACATCTGCAAGAGGGATCTGAAGGCCTTAGGGATGGACCTCAACAAGTGGGAAACCCTGGCCTCTGAGCGGCCCGCTTGGAGGCAGGCTGTGCAGCATGGCCTTTCCCAGTTTGAAGAGACACTTGGCCAACAGTCTGAGGCTAAGAGGCAAAGAAGGAAGGCCCATAGCCAGGGAGACAGACCAGGGACAGACTGCACTTGCTCCTGGTGTGGAAGGGATTGTCACTCCCAAATCGGCCTTTTCAGCCACACTAGACGCTGTTCCAGAACCACCTTTCAGAGCGCGATACCAGAGTCTTTCGAGACTGAAGGTTGCCCATACAAGTGCATAGCCTAAATGCAGTGGCATCACTAGGGTTGGTGTAACCCCCATTAACTTTGTTTATATAACAGTGCAGGTAACCCACAAAAATCAGTGGTCTGCTTGATGTCACTCACAGAACTGAATAACAGCCCAATCCTAAAGTGCCTGGAGCCCAGAGAGCGGGGGCACCAAAGTGGCTACCACGGCATCCTATGGGCACTGTGGCAGCCACCAGAGTCTCCTCGAAGGAAGGGGATATTCATCCCCTTCCCCTAGGTAAGGGTACAGGTCCTGCAATGGATCTCCTCCAGTCTGAGCTGGCTATTTTACTGGTATATTTACAGCACCCAGTGCTGGAACTGGAGCTGGGAGGGTTTAGGATTTGGCTCTAAGAATTCTAGTATTAGTTCCGATACATAAAAATGAGAGCTGACTGATATTAACACTTTATTGATTCTCTGCTGTGTCATCATAACACATCATTGCTCTCAGAACAATCAATCTCATTGGTCAGTTTTAAAGAAATCTACTTTCTGTTGTGTTTTTCTTTTTGGCTATAACCTTTGGCAGAATGCAGCTATTTCAACATGGTTTGTTTCATTGCATTCTGCATTAAATTGCCCATCAAATGATATATAACATGATGATATTATTCGAAAAAGCCAAGATTTTCACAATTTTGGCCAGTAGTGGTGTAACCCCTCCTAAGGATGTCACCCGGTGCGCTCTATACCCCCACATGCCCTAGTGACACCAAATATTTTGGGTTCATTTGAACACATCTTTGTTTCCCATGCCAGCATTCAAGAAGGAACATTCAAGACATAATTGTCTACTGGAAATTCAAATACCAGCTCAACTCCTGAATCTACTTCCAAGGAAATCAGCAAAGATATACAACATACTGTAATGCAAGTCTTTGATCCTGGAGACATCACAATGAATCTTGATACAGTATGTATGTTTGAAGGTCAGTCACCAACACAAGCCCTGCACCAATTTTAAGAAGTTGGGAGAAAAAAAAATACAAAGCAGATTGCAATGTGAGGTCTCTTAAACACCTTAGCGCGCAATCCTAACCCCTTATGTCAGTGCTTTCCAGCACTGACATAAGGGCAATGCAGCTCTGAGGTAACGGAACAAACATTCCCTTACTTTGAGGAGGCCTCTGTGAGTGACACCCAGCTACAGGATGCAGCACACATCCCATTGGCACCGCTATGCCAGTGCTAGAAAGCACTGACATAAGGGGTTAGGACTACGCCCTTAGGCATCAAACCACAGGAGAATAGTTTTTCAGGAATAAACATGTGACCTCAGTAATTGGAAGATTAGTTCTACCTTAGGTTTTTGTTGAAATTTATTTTTGGGAGGGAAATGGTATATCAATTCTTCATCTTCATCTTCATCTTCATCTTCATCGGTCCACTCTTACAAATACCCAATCTAATCATAAAACTTTTCATGGGCTATTATTCCAGGCTACCAAGGAATTGAACCACATAGAACTGAACCAAGGGGAGCTATTTTTCTGTAGCAGTCATTCCATCTTTAATAGGAGAATAGCTACCCATTTAGGCCCTGTACACACATATGAAATCATAATCTCATCATAACACTTTTCCTGAGTTGTACCATTCACACTGCAGGTGAGGGAATCGGATAATGCTCCATGTATGCTTTGGCACCTCCCCAATACGTCTGGTATGTGTCTGTCTGTATTTCTGTGTGTGTGTTTGTGTGTGTTGTGTGTGGCTTATTTGCATACACAGTCCTCCCTCTGCAAGCTGTACATCCTTGGAAAAATTTTATTATCCGCTGTTTGCCTAGACCAGGAGATCTCCAAACTATGGCCCTGGGGGCCACATCCAGCCCACCACAAGATTTATCCAGCCTGTAACAACTTAAAATATTTTTCTCCCCAACCACACAGTTGGAACTGTGCAGTTCTGTCTGCCTCACTCCTTTCCATATGGCCAGAGTGGCGTCAGCCTGGCTAACCCCTCCTGGGCTTGATTTACCCATTCCAACCCCATCGCCACTCTTCCCAACCCTGTTCCACTCCTTCCTAGCTCTCCTCCTCCCCCCCCCCCAACCTGAACAGGATTGACATGGTCCGATAGTCATCCCTGTGGCCACTGGCGCCAGCATGATGGCTCCAACATTCCTGCCGGTACGTCACGCCTTCAGGATTTCACAAAGTACTTTACTTTGCAGAACTTGCATTCTTCCAGCACTGCTACCATTTAGGATTGGGCCATGAATTGGTGGGTTCAGTTCTTTTATCCAGGCATGGACTGTACCAGTTTTGAAACAGTACTGGGCACAATGTGGGGGTTTCACAAATATGAACCAAGGGTGGTGATTAGTGATAATCATGGCAAGAAGACCTAGATGCCCATTAGACAAACACAGGCATATTATAAGTGCTTCATGATGAATACTTCTACTGAATCTCAATTAGCAGTTTTTGGCAACAGATTGCAATGGAAGAATGCAGTGTTTACATGGTCCTCTTGCTGCTTTTTTGGGGGGGGGAGGGGGGCAAAATGAGATTGCTCCTGGTTTGTCCACTCGCCTAGCCATCAAACCAGAGAAGACATCTTGTGCCAAAATGGAAGTGCAGGAGAAAAGGGAATCACTATACAGGGCTTGTGCCTCTGACCACAGACAGAAACGCAACAATGATTTAAAAAGTAGGTGGTGAGACATAATGTATTATATTTTATTGCCTAGTCTGGCACAGGCAGCCCAATTCTGAGCTTCCTGGCTTCTGCTGGAGCAGCGTCACCAAAGCGGCTACCACTGCATTCAGCAGGTGCCAGGAAGCAGCTGGAGGTCTCCTTGAAGGAAGCCCCAAGCCCTGTAATGAGACTTCTCAAGTCTGTGCCTGCTATTTCGCTGGTACAGACTTGAGGGACTCCATGTTGGATCTTCTGGTCCAACACAGAGTTCAGGATATGGTAGAGCAGAGCTCCGCCACTCCCCTCCTGCCCCAGTTCCTTCCCCAACCCTGCCTTCCCCTGCCCTCCCCCCACCAGCCATGGCACTGCCAGACTGTTGCACTTACTTCTGGTGGCTGTCCCTTCCTTTCCTACTGATACTCGGGCCAACGCCTGTCTAACACAGGCTCAGCGCCACACTCCTTACTCACTGGGTACTGTAAATGTGCTTTATGGCTTGTTTATAGTATCCAGCGCCAGTGCTAGGGCTCAGTGCTGGTGCTGGGTGACTTTAGGAGTGGGACCTCAGTCTCCAGGTTTTATGTCGACAAAGCAAATTTTCCTCCAATGACCTATCTGTCTCTTTCCAAGAAGAATTCAGGAATTACTTGATTTTACACTAGTGGGAGGTAGAGACTCCAGTTGAAGCCTAGCCTTCAGTGTTGGTAGGAATAACAAAACAAAAAAAAAAAGATTATGCTGTTATCATGCAATGCCTAACCTTCAGGGAACATTTCAATTGATTCTTGACTGTGTCAGATATATTTATATGGCCGGCTAGATTCATTGTGCTAATGCGAGGATGCCCATTTGGCTACATGTACTTAGGTGTGACGGATAGCTAGATGATCCCTGACTCGTAACGTGATAGATTTGTACAGAATCCTTGGCGCCCTCTTTCATATCTCCGCACAGCAGCTACCTGCATGATGTACCAAACTGACCTGAGAAAGAGGAAGTCAGAAAAGGATTTGGCAGTTTGGAGCTGGGAACTGCCCCTTGGAAAAATGGAGGGAGGGGGTTCGGAGTGATGCATAATCCTCTCATGTGAGCATGTGCGGCTCCTCTGGATTGTGGCAAAACATCCACTGCAATAGATGTGCCCTGGATTCACAAAATGTGTCCTGTAGACCAGGTCTGGCAATCCTATACTTAGAGCATTTCCAAATAAAGCCTTTTGTGTCACACTTTCTTCATTTACTCTTTATGGGTAGAGGTGGGTCAGAACAGTTTTATTTTTTCACCGATTTTTGATGCTGTCCAAGTTTAGAAGTGCAGAGAGCAGCATTATGTGTTTTGATTCAAAATTTACATGATAAGTATAAATTCTAAACACTTTCAAATTGTACTAGATAGGTGATATAGTGCCAGTAGATGCAGCCACAGTCATTATCCATACACCCCCATTATATAAATAAATAAAAATAAAAATACATAAATAACATTTAAAAACTCCATAAATAAAAAACAAATGGAGCAGGTTCATATTTCACGCATTTCAGTTTTCTTTTTGTTTTTTTTTGCAGACATGAGAAATGGAGAAAGCAGTGCTACGTGTTTTAATTTCCTTATCACCATTTCCATCTACCTATATTTATGGGGGTTCACATGATGTCATTGCCCCTCTGCCGTCTTTACGTATTTTTCATGCTTACATTGTCACAGTGATGATGTAGAAAATCCACAAATGAGGATCAGTGGTACCATACCACAATGTGTAGTCAAGTGTTTTTAGTGCTTTTGTTTAGTTTAGTTTTAGTTCCGTCTTTCTGTGAGCGGTGCATGGCCAGATACAACAGAAACAAGGAAGTTAAAGCAGGGAGGATAAATCTACTGCAGTGTTTCTCAAATTGCGAATTGTGGCTTCCTTGAGAGCTGTGGAAATCAATCAGGGGAGCCGTGGATCTTCACAAAAACCTGCTGCTCTATGCAATGTTTAGGACTGTAACCCTAACAGGGAACCACGGCCAATGGCCCGGTAGGTCAAAGGAGTTGTCAGTCAAAAAAGTTTGGGAGCCACTGGTCTACTTTGACCCCAAAACACACAGTATCTAGATGGTTCAGAAGAAACTATTCAATTCCTCAAGTCAAGGCAAGCGGAACAGCATTGGCTGCAAAGAGCAAACCTGGAAATGCCCTTCGGTTTGGTGCCAGGGAGTTTGCTGGCATGGAAGAAGCGCACGAGGCAGCCCTTGCTTGCTCTGGCACATACCCTGGAAGACCCACACAGCTTTGGATCACAGCCATTGTGACCAAGTTGCATCGAGTCGAAAGAGAGAAAGCGGTCAAGTCATTCATAGGGGCTCTTTGGATCTTACGCGAAGCAAATGTAGCAAAATTAAAGCACTAGAGCCACCTTCTGACTGCAATGATACTGCCGCTGCTTTCTGATCACAGCCCAGAGTGCAAAGAAGTTGAGCGGCTGCAGGAATAGCTTCCTCTTTTGTGGTTTGATTTTCTTTGTACTGTTCTCTTTTATCTTTTTTCCCCCCTCTTAATTGTTCCCTCCTCCTTGCATTTTTATAAGTTTAAATTGCTTGGAATTATTGTGGCAGTATGTTGTGTGCAGAGTTTTTTTTCTTCCTTGAGAGAGAGAGTTTCTGCATTATTTACCTTTTCCAGCAAAGATCACAGGTTACATATACAGTGAAAAAAAAATATGAATGGACACCCTCCAAAACATTCCAAAAGTGGTAAAGATTTGCCAGCAACTGCACTTGAACACTCCTTTCGAAGCTGACCCTAACCAAATTCACCCCTGACTTAGAGTTGCTTGCACACAAGAGTGATCAATGCACATGTGGTGAAATTGAAGGCTCTCTCTCTCTCTCTCTCTCTCTCTCTCTCTCTCTCTCTCATGTGATCAGTTTTGTCTTACCTAACAAAACCAATCATATGTCAGGAGCCCAGGAGCGCCTAGATACATTTTCTCCATTCTTCAAAGTGCTCATCCATGTTGCCATAGATGAGAAACAGTGTCATAGCTAAAGCATCCGGCATTCAAGGGCACAAAATTTTTTAACACATCCATATCCTCATAACACCTCTCCCCCCACAAAAAAACTTAGCATTCTTCCCATATAACATCTTTGTGGCCTCCAAAAGGCACTTCTGGTTTTTGCCTAAAATCAGAAGTGACTTTTGGTGACCTCTAAGACACCCCCTCAAGCAGTAGTACCCACGTGCCCCCCTTAGCTTTTCCACTGATGACAAGCTCTATGCTGAGATGACATATGCACACATACATATGGCTGCCATTTCTTAAATCCACCTGGCATTGATGGGATCAAAGGAACAGCCCCGCTGGAAATTTGTTACCATGTACATATCTACTCTTGCCAGACTGGGGGATGATTGGCTGCAGTGTAGCACACAGTTAAACATGTTCCCTTTGATTTCACTTGGAGTGAAACATGCTTGAAGACACACTAGATTTTGGCCCCTGTATGGAAGCAAGCCCAGCTGATTTGACAAAACGTACTGTGCTGTAATTGCCTTGATCTAGCAAGGGATCTAGCAGTGGAGCTTGATCCACTGTATGTGGATGCGATGCTTCAGGTTCAGGTCTTGCACATGCATGGAGCAAATAATTCATAGCTGGTATCTCGGGCTGCATACACAATGCGTTTTACTGACTTTGGCTATGAAAACACTGCCAAACAGATGAATGATACAGTCTGCTATGACATAGCCCTAGTTGCCCCCTTTCTCCCCGTTCTCAATGTGGTGACCTCTTTGGCAAGTGGATCCGCTTATCAGCAAGTTCAGCCCACTGGCACACTCAAAGACCTTTGAAATGGGGCCATGTTAAAGATCATGTGATATTGCTATAAAACGTTATGACTCAAACACCTCCAACAACAGCAACAAAAAAGTTTAATAATCTTACAAAAATAAGCACAATGTCACCTAGCAGAGTGCTACTATTCTTTATGTACAATGAATGAAAGGACCCTATTTATTACAATGAAACTCCCATTCTGAAATCAGAAGCAAGAACTTATTCCAGAAGTGATTTAGGGGAAATGAGGATTATATTGACCCCAAATCCTAAAACATGCTTGGAGCCTAAGCGGGGAAAAGCCTATGTATTGGAGCCTAAGGGGGGAAAAGTTTGCATTTTTTTTTTCAAGAAGAAGAATAGCCTGAAAGATATTTGCATTTTCGTATATAAGTAATAAGTAATCCAGGTATAAAACATACATACCAGCAGAGGAGCAGAGGAGAATATGGAACAGAGGAGAATATGATCCAGTGGTTCCCAGACTGTGAGCCATGGCTCACCAGGGAGCTACCTTGCCAAAAACCCGCCTCCCAATACAAAGTATATGATTGTAGCCCTAATGGGGACCCATGGTTAATGATTCAGTAGGTCAAAGGAGCCACCAGTTGAAAAAGTTGGAAAACCACTGGCGTAATCACTTTATATTGGTAAATAAAATGCATTTCAGGTTTCAGCAGTAATGTTGGGCAAGTCTTAAACATGAAATGAAATGTAGGCAGACTGATTGTGCATAGTCTTTGAAATTCAGTTTATAATATTGCAATAGGATTTGCAATGTGGCACCACAAAAGTATGCACAATTCACCATTCTTAAACTTGGGGTGGTTGGAGAGGGCTGGTTGTCTCTTCTCTTTGAAAAGTGAATATAGCTTTCTACAAAGTGTTTGTTGAAACATACCTTTTCTGTAACATGAGCAGGAAGGCTTTCAATATTTTTGCACAAGCCTTTTTTTTTACATGTTTCCAAGTGGAATGTAAGACATGAAAATACTTTTGCCACACCAATGAAAATAAAAGGGGCCATCTTGCAGAATACAACAAGTTGTCACAGCTGTTATTCTTATTAACAAGAATATTTGTAGACTGCTTTTCAACAACAACAACAAAAAAGTTCACAAAGTGGTTTACATGGAAAAAGGAACAAATGATTCTTTGTCCCAAAAGGGTCCCTGATCTAAACGCAGATGCAGGTGAGACACCAGCACTGGAAAAGACACCATGCTGGGGTGAAAGGGGACCGTTGGTCTCCCCCTACTATTTATAAGAGGAGGACCACTTTAGAAGTGCCTTTTGCCCAGTTAGCATCTTTTAGGGCATTTTAACTGCTGTTTCAATGCTATAGTTAAATGTGGAAGACAACAGGATTCAAAAAGACTTTTA